>NC_081407.1:90526933-90826933 GCF_030272615.1 Cryptomeria japonica | reverse complement strand
CGAATCACCTGTTGGACAAGCCTTCTGGGTCCTACTTCGTTTTCTTCTCACATAAACCTTTGGAGTGGTTACAGGAATGGTTTCTACCTGTGGTTTTGTTGCATGAGTTTTTCTTTTTGACCTACGCCTCTTGGTTGCAGGAGAAATTTGACTTGCATGCGTTTGAACCATAGGTTCTTCATCTCTTTCATTTATTTCCGATTCCTTCCCTTTTCTCTTAGCAATTGGTAAATCTGTTTGAAGAGAAGTGGAGGGTTTCTCCACATTTGACTCAACCATCTCTTCTTCCATAATAACCGCAGCTCCTTCGGCAACAAGCAAATCATCCTCTGCAGCAACTAGGGGAGAAGAGGGTTCTACAATATTTTCTTCTTCAACTGGTGGATCCTCTGCAACAGGAGCATCTTCAACCCTAAACTGCAATATGTCCTCAAATACCCCCCATTCCATCTGTGAAACATCTCTAAGAGAACGTTCTACAAGCAATTTAACCAAACCATGATGGTTGACATAATGATTTCCATTTTTTCGCGTTTCTTTAGCACTTGTAGAAATGAGGTGGTATAGAAAATTAGGGACATTCATCCTCCTGCCATGCCGTAAATGACTAAGTAATTTAAAATGTGGTGAATGTAGATTTGAATATCTCCCTTCGCAAGTAATGTAGTTCATGACATATAAAGCTACCTGAGGCCACTCTACTGGTAGGGAAACCTTCCTAGTTCCTTGTTTGTCCATCGTTAGAGGTCCATCTATGGGAAGTGTAAACTCTGCCCTAGCACTCCTTGCATCTTTTGATTCTGGAAACAATTCTCCTTCCTGCGGCAACCATGTTACTTCAGCTATCCGCTGCTTCATAGAAATTACCCTTAAACCTTTAACCGTAGCTTCTCCTTCATTGAAGGAATGCATAAACTTTGCAACAATTTCTTCATTAAAATCTGTTATTTTCAAAAAGTAATCAATCCAGCCATGGTGTCTAAAATAATGCTCACAAAGAGCATCCTGCAGTAATGTATCATGGAATGTTGGTTCATGGCAGATCGGATCTCCACCCATTTCTTACTCTGTTAGTATAGCACACTCTGCAGCTGAGAAACGGAGAACCAAAATATCCTACAAACTTGAAAATTAAAAATTGAAAATTGAAAATTCCATACATATCTCCAAATTTAGTGGCCAAATTTGGCGGCAGAATTTATTACTTCCTTCCATGAAAGAATATCTTGTTAAAAACAATGATGGCAAGCAATCAATTCTAAGTACCGAAAAGGATGAATAATTACTAACTTTGGAAACTTAACCATAAAACACCCCCCCCCCCAAACTTAACTTAGCACGTGTCCACACAAGCTGACGAGATTTAGGGGAGTGTGCGCGGATTTAGGAAGGCAATTGTTAGAGTAATTGGGTCTTTACTTGATTAATTAAAAAATATTTGTTTAATTCTTTAAGTTCTCAATTATCTTTTTACACTTAAGCTAACATTAGGTGCATATTAATTAATTATTTTATTAATTATTATGTGCAAGCCTAGGGTTTTCCCTTTTTAGGGTTTATTGACCTATTAGAGGTTAATTTTTCTTTTCATTGTATTATCTTTTCACAATACATTTTTGGTGAATTGGACCTCTCATCTTTTGAGAATATTTTTCTTGTGTTTTGTGTGTTCTTCAGATTATTGCTTCCTTGATTCACCTTGTAACAAGTTATTCGACTTGCAGAAGATCTTTAGGCTACTGTGGGGTTGTATTTCTCAACTCCACTATTGTATCAGAGCTTCAGATTTGCAGCTACCTGTTCTTATTTTGAGAATTTTGCATTGGAAGTAGATCTGGGGTTTCAGATTTTTTTATGCACCTAGGGATAGGTCTTTTTTTTCTGAGCACTTTGGGCCTAAACGGACCTCACCATTGTGCTCTGAAGGCTCAAAAACCCCTATGGTCATATAAAATTTGACCTATTTTGGTTCCTGAGCCTCTGGGAGTATTTTTCTCCAAATCCAGGTCGTACGACCCTGGCACACAAATCGAGAAAAAATTCAAAAAAAGATTGCCTTTTTATGGCATGCAGGTCGAATTTTGATTTGTTTGAGAAAAAAAATTTAAAAAAAATTCGAAAAATCAAAATGCAAAGAAGGGGTTTCAAAAAAGTTTTTTTTTAATTTTTGCATAGGGTTCCAGATTGATAGCCCGGCCGCCGTACGGCTGACCGGACATGTCAGTCCGGCCCCCTGCGGCCCTGCCTCTAGCCCCCCCCGCCGGCTCTTTCCAGCCCCCGTAGCTCCCTGCTGGCCCCCAACCCCCGCCAGTGCCAGCCGGCTCCCCCGACCCCCGGCAAACTCCGCTGCACCACCGCCTGCTGGCCCAGCCGCCGCCGGCAGCCTCCACTGCACCTGCGCCCACCACCACGCTCAGCCGCTAGCTCTCCCAGCCCCACCGCTCCCCAGCCCCCGGCCTCCCCGCCACCAGCTGGCCCTCTGCCTGGCCTCCGCCGCCGCTGCTACTGCGCCCAGCTTCTCGGTCACCGCTCAGCTTCCCGGCCGCCGCCACCGGAACACCTCTGCCCAGCCCACCGACCACCCTAGCACCGCCACCAGGAAACTACCCAGCCACCGAAGCTCTGCCCAGCTACCACCGGAGTGCCACTCCCTGGCCTCCTCCACCTGTCCAACCACCAAGCTCTCTTTTTTGCCTCTTTCAAGGGGGGTTTGGTTTTTTGGCTCTATCTTGAGCATACGGAGTCATTTTTTCAAAAACGAATAGGCATCGGAAAGCTGGTTCCAAGCCCAACCTCATGGTGTTGGTAATTTTTCCAATTTTGTTGTTTGTCTATGTTTTTTTCTAGTCAAAGTGAGGTCTAGTTTTTGCACTCTGGGAGCCATAGAATGAGCATCTGACCTCCGTTTTTTTAAAAGTTTATATTTTTGGAAAGCGTATGTTGTATACTTTCCAGTCATCTAAGTTTTATTTCCAGATTTTGCTCCATGCATATTTTATTCAGTTTTTTGCTTTTCAGCACTCTGGTGGATATCGTGGTTGTTTCAGGTCCTAGGATCTCTTCTCTGAGTAGGATGTCTCTATTTTGGTTCACATTTCTATTTCCAGTCTTCTTATCATTGTAGCTTGTATTTATGCAAATGCACTGAGATAAAGTGTCATCATGCATTGTTTACTTGGGATCTTCCACATCGTGTGTCTTGTTGTACATGCACTATTAATCAAGTGTCATGAGGGGGTTGATGTTTGCCTATTGTTTGCCATCTTCTTTTGTCTAGTGAGTGTTCCTTCCATGACATTTACCTCATGATGTGTGTCAAGTGAGTGTTTCTTCCATGACACTATGTACTTTTCTCAGCACCTTTGATGTTCTTGGTTCTTCGTCATGCACTTCTTGTTGGTTGTTCTTTTCAATGTACCTGTCCCTCTTCAGCATTATGGGGAGGTTTATCTTGTTGGTTCTAATGCTTACGTGGTTCGATTGATTAGCTCTTCAGGCTTTGGTTTCTCATGCCATCTATATCTTTGATTTCAGTGTTTGCCTTATTTACCATCTGATTCAAGTAATGTCATTTGAGGGCACTCATACAGATTACAGTCTTCTCTACTTGGTCGTGTTCTATTTCAGTGGAGGTTCTTCAGATCAGTAGTTATTCTTCGACGGAGTTTGCAGGTTCTTCATGCTTCAGTGGTGTTCTTTTCCATCTCTTTTTGGAGTAGAGTTTTGTTCCCACGTGGTTTTCTCTATTTCTCTAGTTCATAGAGATTTTATTGTATTTGGGTACCTGATCAGGCCTTGTTGTCGGGACCCATCTTTCATGCTTTCAGTAGTTGTTCTAGGTTTTAGCTTCTCCCTAAGTCTAGGTTAAGGGGGGGTGTTAGAGTAATTGGGTCTTTACTTGATTAATTAAACAATATTTGTTTAATTCTTTAGGTTCCCAATTATCTTTTTACACTTAAGCTAACATTAGGTGCATATTAATTAATTATTTTATTAATTATTATGTGCAAGCCTAGCATTTTCCCTTTTTAGGGTGTATTGACCTATTAGAGGTTAATTTTTCTTTTCATTGTATTATCTTTTCACAATACATTTTTGGTGAATTGGAGCTCTCATCTTTTGAGAATATTTTTCTTGTGTTTTGTGTGTTCTTCAGATTATTGCTTCCTTGCTTCTCCTTGTAACAGGTTATTCGGCTTGCAGAAGATCTTCAGGCTACTGTGGGGTTGTATTTCTCAACTCCAATAGTAATAATCATAATAAAATCATAAATGCATAATTGAAATAAAGTATCATATGTACATACCTGCAGTCGTACGAAAATGATGGCGAAATGAAATGAAATGACAGATAAGAAAATGGGATGGAATGACATGGATGAAATTTTATTTATGGAGAAGAATATTCCCATAAGACATGGAAATATTTATGATGAAGCGGCAAGCATGTTCATTGCAATGGCTACAGGAACCTTACCTTCATTACTTTGCTCAATTGCAACAAGGGCCTGATCAGTTGCTGCAGGAACTTGTGTTTCATCCTTTTGGGCTTATGATACAAACAAATCGGTGACCATTCACCAAAAGCTTAAACTAAACAAGGTCAATTGTGGTCAAACAGACAGCTCCATTATTGAAAACTTCTTCTATCTCATATGGACCTAACCATCTGGTTTGTAGCTTTCCCATAGAATCTTTATATCTGAAGCCATACAATAGTGCCCAGTCACCGGCTTTGACCTTCTTCTCTTTGATATATTTATCATGCCACTTTGCTCTCTGATTTTGGATCAGTTATGTCTGCTGGACAGCTATTTTCCTCCATTCATCCAGAGCATTCAATTGTTGAATACGTTCCTTTTGTGCTTCAGATAGTGTCATATTTAATTGCAAAGTTGTCCTCAGAGTTTTATGCTCAAATTCAATAGGCATCATTGTTGCTTTTCCATAAACCATCTCAAAAGGTGTAAAACCAATTGGCATTTTCCAAGTTGTTCTGTATGCCCAAATTGCTTTTGAAAGCCTATGAGACTAGTATTTTTTATGAACAGATATTGTTTTAGTAAGAATAGCCTCAAGCTCCCTATTTGTAACCTCTACCTGTCCATTAGCTTGTGGATGATATGGAGTAGATTTTTTGTGCCTTATATTGTATTCATTTACCAAAGCTGCAATCAATGTTGAAGTAAATTGTGGGCTCTGGTCTGATACAATTTCTCTTGGTACTCCATCTCTAGTAAATATCTCCTCATAAAGAAACTCTACTTCCTTATTGTCTCTTGCATGTATCAACAACAAGCTTCCACCCATTTTATTACATAATCTGTACATACCAAAATGTAGGATTTGTCATTAGAAGGTGGATCAATTGGGCCAACAAACTCTAATACCCATTTATCAAATGGTGCAACTAATATTTGTGGATATAATGGCATCTCATCAGATTTAGTAGGTCTTCCCATACGCTGGCATCTGTCACATTTTCTTGTATACTGTGTTGCATCCTTGTGTAATGTGGGCCAATAGTATCCTGTATTTAATATTTTGAGTGATGTTCTTTTGGCACCAAAATGTCCTCCACATGGTTCATCATGACATGCATGCAGGATATCATATGTTTCATCTTTCCTTACACATCTTCTCATGACTTGGTCAAACCCAATATAAAACAAACAATGAGCAATCCATGAGAAGTTAAAAAAAATTTCTACTAACAACCTTCTTTATTTAAGAGAGAAATGAATTGGCATTTTAGCAGTAGTTAGATAGTTGGCAATATCTGCATACCAGGGAGTGTGAGCTTGTATAAGGAATAAATGTTCATCTGGAAAAGCATCATCTATTACTATAGAATCTTCTTGTAACTAAAGTCTTGAAAGATATTCTGTAACTACATTAGACTTCCCTGGTTTATCAACAACTATGATATCAAATTCGTGCATCAACAATAACCAGCGAGCTAATCTACCAGTAATTGAAGGCTTGTTCATAAGATATCTAATTGTAGTATGATCTGTATGCACAAATATGGGATATCTTGTGATATAGTGTCTGAATTTGTTGAGTGCATATATAACAACTAACATTTCCTTTTCAATGATTGTTTAATTCAACTCAGGTCCCTGTAAGTTCTTGCTAATATAATATATTGCACTTTCCAAGTTGTCAATCGTATGTCCTAATACTGCCCCTATTGCATAATCAGATGCATTTGTATGAATTTGAAATGGTAAAGACCAATTTGGACCTTTAAGAACTGGTGCTTGGGTCAAGGCATGCTTAAGCTTCAAGAAAGCTTCATTGCATGCAGAGGTCCATTTAAATTCAATATCCTTGGTAAGCAGTGAATATAAGGGACTTGCAATTTTGCTGAAATCTTTGATAAACCTTCTATAGTATCCAGCATGACCAAGGAAACTTCTTACATCTTTTTGCTTCACTGGAGCATTAATATGCTGAATGACTTTAATTTTTGTTGGGTCCACCTGTATGCCTTTTATAGAGATATGATGACCAAGGACTATTCCTTCCTGCGTCATGATGAAGCATTTCTCACTATTTAATGACAGACTATAGTCCTCACATCGCTGCAAAACTTTTTTCAGGTTCTCCAATGCTTGTTCAAATTCAGAACCATAAGTTGTAAATCCATCCATATAGATTTACATGATGTCTTGAGAAATATCAGAAAAGATACTGATCACTACCCTTTGAAAAGTGGTTGGAGCATTACACAACCCAAAAGGAAGAACAGAATATGCATATGTGCCCCAAGGACAAGTAAATGTTGTCTTTTCTTGATCCTCCGGGGCTATCTGAATCTGATTGTAACCACTGAATCCATCAAGAAATGAAAAATATATTTTACCAGCCAAAGAATCCAATACCTGATCCACAAATGGTAATGGAAAATGATATTTTCTTGTTGCTAAGTTCAAGGCTCTATAATCAACACATACCCTCCATTTTCCTCCTTTCTTAGGGACTATTACTAAAGATGATACCCATTGGCTATCAGAGATAGGATAGATAAACCTAGTCTTTAACAACTTCTGTAACTCTTCTTTAACTATTTCTTTTAATGCAAGATTGATTCTTCTTTGTAGTTGTCTAAGTGGGTAACATTCTTCTTTTATATAGATACGGTGGGTGGAAAATGTTGGATCTATTCCATGCATATCCTTGTAATCCCATGCAAAAGCATTTTTATGATATTTCTGCAAGTCTACAATGGCCCCATTTTGAGTATCTGAAAGATCTCTATTGATATTCAAACATTTATTCAAATCAACTTATATCTTGGTAGTAAGATCAATCTCGGACATATCAGAAAAATGAGAAGTACAGACTTCCTGCGGCAACAAAGTATGCAATACATCAGTGGCTGTAGGAAAGTCTAAATTTGCAATATTTGGTACCAACTCCTACAATTGTTGTTTATGTATCAAATCATTTATCAAAATTTGATAAAGATTTGAGTCTTCATCATGTAATTGCATAAATGGCCCCTGATTAATCATCATAAGGTGATTAATAGAGTCAACTTCCTCAGATTCTTCTCCCAAAATAGGCCAAACGGCTTGTTGTTGATCCAACTGAGGTTGTGCAGGAGAATACAAAGCTAATGTTTTTGTAGAGTTCCCATCTGAAATAGTCATATCCCCTGATCTACATCCAATATATGCATCAATTGTGGCAAGCCAAGGTCTTCCAAAAATCACCGAATATCCTCCCAGTGTTGCCTTTGGAGATAGAATCATAAAGTCTGTAGGGTATTCCCAGGAATCCAAAATAACCACCACATCTTCAATTATTCCATTAGGTCTCATTATAGAGCTATCAACAAGTTGTAGAACTGTGGGTGTAGGCCTTAGACTATTGATTTCAAGTTGTTTCATTATTTCTCTTGTCATCACATTAATGGTTGCCCCTAAATCAATTAAAACATTTCTTATCTGGCTGCCATTAATGACTATACTTACAATAGGACTACTTGGATCAGAATATTTTAGAATTGCAACCTTGCCTAACATAATATCTGCCAGTTGACCCATAACATGCACTATTTGCAGATCCTTCTTCTTCCTGCCAGGCTTTTTTAAACATGCTTCTCTTAGTGCCTTACTATATATAGGACCATCTTTTATTGCTTGCAACAATGGAATTTTAACACAAACATGTTTAAGTTGATCTATAATATCAAAACCTTGCTCTTGTTCCATGAGAACTTTCTTTTCTTGCAATCTTTGGGGAAATGGTGGTAATATCTGCTTTTGAGATATTGTATCTGTTGGATTAGAGATTTCTTGTTCTTCTTGTACCTCAGTGATAACTGGATGAGATGGATTAGGCAAAGTTGTCCCAAATCGAAGGTGAATATCACTTAGGGATAGAGAATAGGTTGGGTATTGATTAAGATTAGTTGAATAAGCTTGTTGTTGTTGTTGAGATTTAATATTAGCATTTGGCATTGGTTGAGTGGGCAATTGTGTTGGTTTAGGTAGGACAGTAGTGGCTGCAGGAGAAGGCATTATTGCAGGCAGCTGTGGCTGCTGACTCGGTTATTGATAACCAAAAGATTGGGCAGTCCATGGCTGACCCCCCCTCCATTGAGGAGTAGGTTGCCAATTCCCTTAAAACTGACTTCCTTGACCCTGAGTTGGATACGAATTCCCTTGTGGTTGCTGTCACTGTGGCATTTGATTAGCAAAATGTTGCCCTTGGCCTTGAGAACCATACCAGTTTTGATAATTACCAAAATGTTGAGCATATGGTGATTGCCATTGGTTATTTGGTACATAAGAATTTTCACTATAACCAAAAAAAGAAAGTGGATCCGGAGGCATACCTTGTGTTTGGAAATTTGGCCTCCTTTGAGCAACATAGAAAACTTGCTCATCCTCACCTTGTATTGGCTTGAAGTCAGGAACCTCAACATTTGCAACCATTTTACATCTCCAATCCTTCTTTCATTGTCTACAATGAGGGCAAAATTCTACAAGAAATGCATCAGCTTCTTCATGCTTTTTCTTAGTTGAAAGTGTATCCAACTGAGTAGCCATATTATTTATGATGTCCTCCTTAAAGTCCTTCAATAAATGGCTAATTTCTATTCTAGAAACTCCAGTACCAGATGCTGATGAAGATACTCCTGGCTTGAAACGCTTGTTCATTTTAGAAGCGGATCTGGAATACTTCTTACAAATATGTCCTATTTCAACCCAAGTGGACTATGTAATGTCACCTCCTCCCATAAGATCCAAAGAATCAGTGCATTCATCACTGATTCCCCTCAAAAATATCAACTTGAGGGAATCTTCATTTAGAGTACTATGTTTGGACTTTTTGACACTAAACAGAAACCTCACCAGATAATCTTCAAGACTCTCATCTTCTTTCTGTGTCATTCTAAAAATATCATCCCCATGACGATCAGTGCCTCTACAATACTCTTTATATTTTGCAAGAAACAATTGTTTCATCTCATCGCATGTATTGATTGTGCTACTACCCAAGCTCATAAACCATCTTAAAGATGATTCCTTCAAGGTGGTAGGAAATATTTTGAGTCTATGGGCATCTGTAGTATAGTAAAAACTCGTACAGAGAACATCAAACTCAAATAAAAATGTATATAGATCCTCTGTCACCAATCCATAGAATTTAGGGAGGGAAGAAGCTGGAATGTTCTTGAGATTAGCATTATCATGTTGATCAGATATGGGGAACTCAAACGTTGGGTCCAAAGGTGGTGGTGGATTATTTCCACCAGGAGGTCGGTTTCCTTGCATTGGACTTGTAGGGGTAGTTACTATATGAAATTCTTCTTCTTGAGGTCCAAAGAGGAACTAAAGACTACCTTCTGGAAATTCAGATTCAGGATGGTTCAAATTTTCTGGGGTTTGATAAAGTTTAGCAAAAGGGTTTATATCTGAGGAATTATTTTCTGCATGATTACGATGACTGGGTAGAAATCTACCTAGAACATCTCTTCTTCGCCTATGCATGCAGATTCACGAAATTTTTTGAACAATCAGGTATGCCAAAAAAAAAAACAATTAACTGAAAACTGAAAATACAATAACCATAATAGGTTCTTAGTTTGACACCATCCCTCGCAACAGCGCCAAAAATGTTCAACCCAACAATAAGAATACTAACTCTAGTTGAAGTCTCAACCCGAAGTTTGGACATTCATTTGGTAAAGTCACTATTTTCGTAGCTAGTGTTCATTTGATTGTCAACCCAAGGACGTAATACTTGAAATGGGTCTGCACTATATATGCACTAAGTTCCTGGGACAACTATTCTACATTACTGCAGCAACTAACATTATGCAGAAACGATAATCAAGAATTAAAACTATAGAAAGGCTACAGGAAAACTTCTGCATAAACTCATAAAAGCAATACTGGATAAATTCAATGTTGATAAACAGAAATTACTCTGTTCTGCCTTGGCTGCAGGATCAGTCAGTGGATCTATTTCCACTGGCTATAGGAACAGTCAATGCAAGAATGTCTACTATAGCTAAGGAAAGAAAACTAATCTTAACAAACACGCAGGAACACTCACCAAGTGGGCCCCCTTGGATGAGTGATACTAGGCTTCCTAAAAACAACTCTAAAAGCTCATAATAACATATTTTTATTCATCGTTCTTTGGAAGTCATTACATGATTCATTATGAAAAGAAAACTCAAAAATATTTAGGAAAAGATCCTCTGCTTTGTTTCTTCTCTTTCCATCTCCCCTCTGAGAAGAAGAAGAGCTTATTATTAAAAATAAATCATTTACAATAGACAACACAAATCATGCCGAAAAGAAGAGGTGGATGATTGACCGAGAAAGGAGATAGTTGGAGTTATGTTGCAGGAAATGTGAATCTAAACTGAACCACAGTCATAACATACTATGGCGGTATTTACAACTTCAATGTCCACCTAAGTTAGACATTGGTAGTATCGCTTGATTGCTCTGCTTATGTCATTCCTTACGCTTCTCAGCTTTTCTGCAGTTTGATCTTTAGTCATCTTCTTGAGTATCCTTTACTTTAACTCGCGTGAAAAGTGAACATCCACCGCAGAATCATTTATTCCCTGCACTACAAAATAAATAACATACAAGAACATACATACGCATTTTATTTAATCAAGACATCTATTTATTTCACATATGAAATTGCCCTAAATAATCCGCATGGCAACATGAATAAATCACATGGCTGCAGGGATAAATGGCATGGTTGTAGGAATAAATTGGCAAAGATAAAACATGATTTAATAGGTTGAGGCTTAACATATGGTATACACATAGTAAACTTCCAATACATCACTACTACTATGAAAACCAAAAGATGACAAAAACTCAATAGTTCTGAGAATAGAAATATGACAATGTCTCAACTCATCAGCAGTGTTGAATGTACTTAGAAGGATCTGATCAAGCAAGTTATGTGCTACTTAGAAGAGATCAAGCTATTCTAGTTGTTTTCTAATCATTACAACGGATTCAAATCCCTTAACTGGGTAAGCTCTAACAAGCTTCATTGTACAAATCCTCTAACAAGGTGATCCATTAGTTTGGATTCTCAATCCTCCAGCGAGGTTACTTTTAATAGGGTATAAGTTTCTAATCAAGCTTGGGATCTCTAACAAGATTTTCTCTCAGTAGAGCTCTTTGTAAGACCTTAACCGATCAGTTTTCTGTTCCTACAAATAGTTAACTTGTGAGTTCCATCTCACCGTGGTTTTTACCTATTTGGGTTTCTACGTATAAACACTTGTGTTATGGCACATGTTCTACTTTATGTGGATGTTGTTATTTCATTTTGGATAGCATGTATTTTGTTTAACTGCTTGGTTAAGTTCATTTATCGGTTAGTGTTTGATTTGGAGTCACTGATTCACCCCCCTCTCAGTGCTTTTCAAGTCCATCACACACATGTTCTCTAACACATGTGTGACCCCTTGAGACCACATGTGACCCCTTTTAAAGTCCTAGTAGGTACAACATATCTCTTAGCTAGTAGGTGTAATACCCTAAAAATGGTCATCTAAACCATGAGACCCTAATCTCGATTTCATCACCAAGGTCCTAACCAAGGACAATTAAATCAATCTTGAGTACACAATTAATTTCTTTAATCATCAATGTCACATGGAAAATTAATCAACCAATATTAATTAAATGTTTATTTAATTAATTGATCATTCCAAGTAAATCATTTTTAAAACAATTATCCTATTTATTTTATTGAATATCCTAGCATATTTAATTAAATAAATCAATTTGCCATTAAATCATCAAAAAGAGGAATTAATTTGGGAAAAAAGAATTAAAATTTGAGAAAAGAAATCAATTGGAGATAATCTTGAAAAACAAATTAAAATTTGATAAACAATCTCAAAGAAAGCAATTAAAACAATTAAATATTAAAATTGAATGAAATAGAGAATAAATCAGTTTTTTCCTGATTTTATCTTAATTTTAGTTCAATTTCCTTTAAAACTGAGAAAAGCATCCAATCACATCAATTCACCTGGATTGTGCTTCCTCTTGGAAAATCTTGACCACTCATCATCATTTGATCTTAGCCATTGGTTCCTTTCTGAATTTTCTATAACTTCAGGCTCTCATCTCTCATTTAAAAATCCTAGAGAATATATTGTTATTATGTTATTTTTGCTCTAGGTTCATTGAGAATTTGCATTGAGATATTGCATATTAGTTATTTCATATTGCTTAAATCATTTAGCTTAAATATTCATATATTGCTTAGATCATGTTAGATTAAATCTTGCAAATCTTGCATCCATCTAGCTTAAATCCATGCTCATATAGATTAAAAATCCTTTGTTTAGGTGTTGTCTAGTCACTTAATAGCTTAACAATCTCAGAGAAATCTAAACTTGCATCTACTAGAAGGCAATGGGTCACTTTATAATGGTTTATTATTCATTGATTATTGATTTACTAACCATGCATCTAATGAATTAATTGAAGTGTTGTGTATTCCAGATACAGATACAGGTTCACTTTTCAAACACATTTTTGGTGCCCACCGTGGGGCATAAGACTACTTTTTTCGGCCTTAAAATTCACTTTTTTTCTATCCTATAGGTCTCATTCATACAATCGCTGCTAAATATAGTACGAGTAGTATTACCGTATCGTACGACATTCAGTCAAGATCTCTATTTTATCTTACGAATCAGGAAATGGGCTCGTACGAATTTATACTCTGAATATTTGATTCTATGTTTTGTCATTTTATGCTCAATCCTAACTTGTATGAGAAAAGGATTTTGTCATTTGCTTCTGTGAGAATTGTCGTACGATGTTGTATTCTGTTGGGTTAAAACAAGTTTCATTCTTTAGGTTTTTTGTTCAATTTTTATTACACTAACGCTAACCCTGAATTGTCTTGTGTCTGCCTGAGATTTTAAGAGCCTAACCAGTTTCTTGCAGAACGCTTGTCAAAGAATTTATCAATCAAACATACACCTGTCAAATAATAAAAACAACATGACTAGTTATGTGTTATTTTTGCAGGTTGCCTAAAGAGAATCAACCAAACATCATGTATTCTTTAAATTCATTTTTAGGCACCTAAATTGCTATCTAGTTAAAGAACAAATTTGTATTTCGTGTTTTAAGAAAATTCTGAGAGGCACGAGAGTATGCTCTTGTCTGTATAGACAATCAGAAATCCAGACCCTTGAGGCATTTTCTTTAAGTTTGATATTTGTATATCTTTAGCGAACCTGCCCTCCCGAAGAGCTCATAACTCTATAGCCTTTACGACCGGTGAGAGGGGAACGACCCAAGTGGGAAGGCTAAATGCCAAGTACTCCAACCCACTATAATACAAATGTGATTTGATGAAAATCGATTCAACGATAGTGCTCGAGAATAGCTCTCCTTTGTACCTTTGAGTATATTAAACCTTC
Source organism: Cryptomeria japonica (assembly GCF_030272615.1). NCBI lineage: Eukaryota > Viridiplantae > Streptophyta > Pinopsida > Cupressales > Cupressaceae > Cryptomeria > Cryptomeria japonica. The sequence continues at coordinate 90,812,983 of NC_081407.1, read as the reverse complement.
GTTTTCAAGGCTAGGAGACCTCTTAATTGAGTTTATACCTCGACACACTGAACGGACCCCTTACTAGTTCCAATTCAAATTAGAAGCTACCCAGTTCACCTCCAAAAGGTTGATAATCTTTGTGCAAGAGAGATAGTAACTCTCCCAAGACACTTGTCATATCGTGCCCCCATTAGCGTTTGGAGTCGGCTAATACGGTGTTGAGAATCTATTGTGTGAGACTCAGCGGTCGTATTTTGATTAGCTATTTGGTGTGTACCTAAGTCAACAAGCAAAGGTTTTCTTCGCTAAGCCAACTTCCATAGGGTTTGCATGTTGTTATTGGAGTTATTATTCGTATTACGTGTTTTCTGTGTTTTCTTCCCTGAAACTGAAACTGAAATACCAAAAATGGAGAAAACAATACCGAATAACTCAGTGATAAACTTTGTCAGTGTCAAAAACTAGTCCTCGTCAGTCAGTGAAAACTTAGTCTACCTCAAAACTGGTCATACTCAGTCATTAAAAACTCAAAATTTAGTCTTTGTCCAGACACAGTCATACGAGTCTTCTATTTTATCGTCCTGCTTCATATTATGTGTCATACAATATTTCATCAGTCCTAATAGTCTGTCATTTTAGCCTCCATCCTGTGTCGTACGAGCCCTGATTGTCTGTCGTCCAGATCTGAGAACTATCATTTTATCCTGAATCTTGTGTCATACGATAAAACATTGCATTTATCAATTTGTCATTTCAGACATGCCCATCTATTGTAGGGTCTTAGGTAGCAACTCGTACAAAACAGTATTGTCATTTTCTTGAAGCTATTGCACTGTCGTCTGGTCCTGTAAAACCTGTCGTACAAATCTCTAATTTTGTCAATCCAGAATAGTCAAACTTGCCTAAAATAGTTTACAGCGAGCTTGAAATTGGTTATCACCCTCCTAAGCATAAACAACCTTGATAGTGTACCCCTGTCGTTGCGTTGCATGATTTTGTCGATCATCTTCCAGCTAGTTCACATCAACTACTTATCAAGCCTAAGTTAACTTAGATAACGTCTAACACAGGATAGATCATTCATGAAACCAGACCAGATATTAGTTACTTCACTCAATCACTATGTTAAAATGAACAACTAGCTACAATTTGATCTTGACTTCTACAACACATCTAGCTCTCGGTCTCGTCGGTTGTAATGCCCATTCAAACCAGAAGTTCTCGCAGCAAAACAGACAAAGGACAAGGAACACCCTTTTCATCAAATGACAATCCATTCTTTGTAGAAAACCTCGTCTCAAATAAACCATCATCACAAATACCAATTTATGATCTACCAGTATTTGGTCAGCCCCTATCTCCCACCATGTCTGGAGAAAGGCGAGAAAATCAAGCTACTAAACACAAAACTTATGATGACATCAGCATCCATGATACCAATAGTGATTCCTCGTCAAGTGAATCTGAAGCCTCTAAACCTCCAGAAAACGATATTCATAAATATCAAAAGGATAAAGATTTCCGAAAAATGATGAAGGTTATCATGGCTAGAGAAAAAGAAGACTATTTCCTAGAACTAGCAAAACAAGGCGCTAAGCTTCCTATTTGTTATTATGTGGAGACCCTCGTCACTAAAGAGGAAGAGACACCATTGGGAATGTTAAACTAACAATTACAAGCGTTGCAAACTGAGATCATAGAACTGAAAAACAAAGATAAATCACCAAAACAATATTCTCTGGACACAATATGCCTATTCCCATTTGACAAAAACCTATACATGCCTCCATTTCCCTCAAATTTAGAAATGTCTAAGTTTGACAAATATAACGGGAATACAAATCCTCAAGATCATATCAGAGAATTTTATGCTTTATGTATGGAGGTCATGCACGACCAAACGTATCTCATGCGCCTTTTCCCAAGAAGATTAGGAGGGCAAGCTATGGAATGGTTCTCAAGTCTACCTATGGGAATAAAAACTTTTGAAGAATTGATCCAACTATTTCTACAATAATACTCCTATAGCATTCGTCACCCAGTCACTATGATAGAGCTTTGCAATACCAAACAAAAAATAGGAGAACCCTTTCTCACTTTTCTCCAACGATGGAGAAAGATGTTCTCTAGATATTCACGAACAATTCCAGATTTTGAGAAAATGGATATCTTTGTTAACAACTTAATCCCAGAATTGAAATACAACATCCAGATGCAAGTACATCCTTCATTCAACAAAATGGTAGCTAATGCCCTCAGAATGGAATATGTGCTTATAAAAAAGGGAGATATATCACTTTGGAAAGAAACATTGCAAGGTTCTAGTTCTAAAGAACAGAACAAATACTGGAAGTACGACAAAGATAACAACAGAAATATTGTTAATGATGGAGTATTAGACACCGTTAAAGCAAAAATAAAATCCACAATATTTAACTTGGCTAGTGGCATGCAAGCACTCAAGGCAGCTGAAACTGCAGCAGAAAATCCGCCAAAAAAATCAAGAGAATGGTTTAAAAAGAAACCTTGGCTTTCAAAGCCTAAGGGTGAGTTTAATCCTCTAGATGAATCATATGAATCAGCTTTTAAAACTTTATTGGCAAATGATATGATAACATTTCCAGACAATTCTAGACCATATGATCCAGAAATTAAACCCAAATGGTGGAGAGAAAATGAATAATGTGACTACCATCAAAACAAGGGACATAACACAAACAACCGCATGAAACTCCGACATGAAATTCAAGATCTCATCAATGCTGGCAAAATCATTGTTGGAAATCACGCGACTAATGTTGATCATAAGGCCTTTAAAGACCCCTTACCGACTTATGAACAAAGAGATTCCTCAAAATCCAAGGGAGGTGCTAGAGTCAATTATACCTACACAAACAATGACAATGTGATCAGGATGATTGAATCCTCCCAACCTGAATATTGCAATATGGTCATAATCAAAGATAAACAAAATCAAGCACAAACTGCTAATGTTGTGACCCGCGCTCAAAAGAAGGTTACTCTCCACGGAGCTAGTTTCTCAACTTTCGCTCAAACATCATCAAACCTACCAACTCCTTCAAATAGACAAACAAACACAATCACGACCAAATCAAAACAACTGACTTCATCATCCTCTCCTAGTTATAGTATTGTCGAACAATTGAAAAGATCCATTTTGGAACTGCTTAAGATCTCTGCTGCTCATAAAGAGATCCTAGATAACGCTTTGTTCACCACTAGTGTCCCTAAAGATTTAGACGTAGATCAGTTTCAATCTATGGTGGGTCACCTGACTTCACCTCATTACCTCACTTTCTCTAAATATGATGATAATTCACTGAGTCACCCACATAACCAGCCATTACACATCGAAGCTATGATCCATAAACACCGAGTTAAACGTGTTTTGATAGATGGAGGCACTGGGTTGAATATCTGTACCTACAATCTACTGACACATCTAGGATTTTATGAAAATGTTATTGATCCAACAAAGATAATAACAATCAAAGCTTATGATGAAGAAGAAATAACCTCTAAAGGTCTAGTACTATTACCAATCAGGGTAGGACCTATGGAAAGAGATGTCATCTTTTAGGTCCTTGAACTTCCTCTTTCATATAACATCTTATTGGGCAGGCCATGGATTCATGAAATGAATGCAGTACCATCTATGTATCATCAGTGCTTGATATTTCCTTATAATGGAGTTGAAGTCAATATTCCTGCTAATACAAGTGATACCTACAATGCATTAACGCAGAGTGTTGATGCTTATGTTTCTCATAATAGAGAAGCCTCTACAGCTGAAATTTTGGAATCTTTCCTGAAATATTTAGAGAAGAAATTGAAAATCACAAACACTGACATGGATGGCTACAAGATAGAGCCTGTACTCTCACTAATGTCTCTTCCTCCATGACCAAGAAAGTCAGAAAAACCATCAGAGATTATGAAGCCACAAATTTCAACTCCAAAAGTCATTTATGATGGTCTCTTTATACAGCCCTCTACTTCCCTTATAGGTGAAATAGAAGAGGATGTTGCTCTCAAATGGCTTTTCAAAGAAGATAGCACAAACAAAGAAATATGACATTGTGAGATTTCCCCGATAGAATATGGTCCAGGCTATAAGATGCTTCAACGCATGGGATATTCAGGTACCGGTCCTCTAGGAAAGCATCAAGAAGGTATTGTTGAACCTATTTAGTTACAAACTAAGTCTACAAACAATAAAGCTAGACTGGGATACGATCCAAGAAAGTCATCAAATTAGAAACGTACTCCTCACCATCAACCTAAGTGGAGGAAAAAGGTACTACCTTCAACATCACAGGAAATTAATACTCAACAAACTCAGGACGAGTGTAACGATGAACAAGAAGAATTACCAACCCAGAGGGAGGAAGCAGATGGTAATCAAGTTCTGATTGTATCAGCTATAACACTACAGGAAGTAGAAATCCTACAAGATATGAGAGAAGAAGTATACAGAATCAAAGAATTGTTTGCACCACTGAACATTCCAGTCACGTATACTGGCAGACAACAAGTAGATGATTCAAAAACTGATTCAAATGAGTATGAATGGGGTCCAGACCATCTCTCAAATGCATCTACTACAGAAACCCCTGAATAATCCAGTGATATCACAGATGACGCACAAGAGCTGATACGCTTAAAGATACAAAAAAAAATAGAAGATATCAGACTAAAAAGACAAGAAGACTATGAACAACAGCTAGAGGAAGAAAGAACACAAGAAAATTTTTCACCTACTAACTCTCCCTCTAATGAGATAGGACAAATCAGGTATGGAACTAAAAAAGAAGAATTAGAAGCTACAGAAGCAGGACCAATTATCAATCCAGAGGAAGCTGAATGGAACAAACGACAGGGATTAACATAACCATCATGTCCACAAGTGTGTCAAATACAAGTAATCAATGAACCAAATCATGAAGGAACTTGCAGCATCAAAGATGTAGGTATTGATACTATATATACTTTTACTAAACCACTTGAAGATGAGTCAGAAACTTCATCTTATGACTCTGATAACTTGGACAGAAGCTCTATTTATAACAACAACTATTCAACAACACATTATGACTACTCTGTCATGAATGTTGAGATGTTGTCTGCTGACCCTATTACTATCACACCATGGTATGTAGTCCAGTCTAAAGTAGGTGACGATGCTAGAAGTAGGTTGGTTGGGTTAGGTCCAATAAATACTAACATGAATTTCAATAATCATGTTGTAACTCTTCCTGGTCTCAAGACACATACGCAAGGTAGTCTTCTGGAACTCAACTGGTCGGTCCAAAGTTGTGATAATAGTACCATGAACTCCCTTGAACCTGTTCAAACTTTATCTTTGATACATCCTGAACTGATTGATTGTACTCTTTATAACCAACCTTTGAATATACCCACCTTCGCCAATGACTACACACTATCCTGTTATCTTAATGCAGTAGAACCAATGAGCTCTTCCACCAGTGATTAAAGCGAGAAAATGACTGAAACATACATCAAGTATCTCAGTCACAAAAATCAAAAAAAAAAAAGAAAAATAAGAGATTTGATGGCGTCAGAATCAAAAATAGTGAAAATAAAGGATGTACCTAAAGGTGAAAACCTCTCTGAGGCACCTGAAGGTGAGATACTTGATATGCTACCAAGTCACTTCCAAGAAAGGTCTTCGATATTGATTGAACCAACTCAACCAGTCAATATTGGAAGTCAGGAAATGCCACATATCATTCATTTAGCTCAATCACTATCAGCAGAAGAATTGAAAGATTTCAGCAACCTCTTTTCAGAAAAGAAGATCAACTTTGCATGGACATACTCTGATATGCTAGGACTAGATCCTGATCTCATCATGCATCATCTCTCTATTACACCAAGATTTAAACCAGTCAAGCAAAAACTTCATAAGATGCATCCTCATGTGGCACTTCTAGTCAAGGCTGAGCTAGAAAAATTGCTAAAAGTTGGATTTATCAGAGCTATAGACTATGCAGAATGGATTCAAACATAGTACCTGTATCAAAGGCAAATAAGTCTATTAGAGTTTGCATAGACTTCAGGGATCTCAAAAAAGCATGTCCGAAAGACGATTTTCCATTTCCCAACATTGATATGATAATAGATATGACTATTGGATATGAGATTTATTCATTAATGGATGGATTCTCTTGTTACAATCAGATCAAGATAGCTCCTAAGGATCGAGAAGAGACAGCCTTCACATGTGCATGGGGCACCTTTTGCTGGAATGTTATGCCATTTGGACTAAAGAATGCAAGAGCAACTTACCAAAGAGCAATAACCACTATCTTCCACGATATGATGCACAAAAACATAAAATATTATGTTGATGACACCCTAGTAAAAACCATGAAGAGATCTACGCATATTCAAGAACTAGGCCACATACTGGATAGAATGGAATGATGCAAGCTTCGGCTAAATCCTAAAAAGTGTGCATTCGGAGTAACATCAGGAAAATTTCTTGGTTACATAATTTCAAAGAAAGGAATTGAGGTTGACCCTGAAAAGGTCCAAGCTATAGTGGAAATGCCTCCACCCAAGAATATCAATTAAATGAGAAGTTTACAAGGACGTCTTCAATCAATAAGGCATTTTATATCTCAGCTAGCAGACAAAGCTCAATCCTTCACAAAGGTATTAAGGAAAGGAGTTCAATACAACTGGGATAAATATTGTGAACAACATCTAAAACAAATCAAATATTATCTTTCTAATTCACCCATATTGATGCCACCAATTCAAGGTAAGCCATTGATTCTATACATATCAGCTACAGATACTTCACTGGGGGCAATTCTAGCATAATAGGATGAGAACAAAAAGGAAAGAGCCATATATTATATCAGTATAACATTGGTGTCTTATGAAATGAACTATACAATCATAGAAAAGGCATGTTTGGCGTTAGTCTTTGCATCACAGAAATTAAGACACTACATGTTAGCACACTCTATTAAGTTGGTAGCTAAGATTGATCCAGTCAAACATCTTCTCAGTAAAGCAACGCTCACAGGAAGACTAGATAAATGGGTCATGGTTCTTACGGAATTTATGTGGAACATAAATCCATCAAAGGACAAGCTATTGTAGACCAACTTGTTGATGCTCCACTTGAAGACAATCAACCTCTACATATAGAATTTCTAGATGAACCAATCATGCACCTTACTCAACAATGATGGAAGATGTTCTTTGATGGGTCTTTTACTCAACATGGTTCTGGTGCCAGAATACTTTTTATTACTCTTCAAAAACATTCAATCCCAAAAGCTTACAAGATTTTCTTCCCTTGCACAAACAACATTGCAGAATATGAAGCTTTGGTAAATGGGATCAAGCTGGTCATCGAGTGGAAGATTGTTGAATTACACATCTATGGGGATTCTCAACTCATTATCAACCAAATCAATGATCTATATCAGACAAGAGATGAGAAACTGATGCCTTATAAGAGAATGGTGGATGATCTTAAGAAATATTTTACCTTTGTCTCATTTCAGCAGATCCCCAGAGCAGCAAATAGAGCAGCGAATGCAATGACCACCTTGGCATCTATACCACAGCTACAAAAAACTAATTTTCACTTTGAATTGCTAGTGGAAGAGTTACATTATCCTACCCATGACTCTCCCGAGTCCCAGATGGTTTGTTCTATTATTGGACATGACTCATCTCGCTATAGCCACATTTACTCTTACCTGCGTGACCAAGTTGTCCCTGCTAATCTTTCCCAAAATGAAAAAAGAAACCTAATCCAAAATGTGTCACGGTACGTCATCATTGCTAATGACCTATTTAGGTAAGGTTTAGATAGTACTTTGCTTAGATGCCTAGAAATTGAGGAGTCTCAACGCACATTATCTGAGGTTCATGAAGGTGTTCGTGGATCCCATTCGAACGGTCTAACTTTAGCACGAAAACTACTAAGGGTTGGCTACTACTGGCCAGACATGGAGAAAGAAGCTATAAAATTTGCTAAAACCTGTGAAAAAGTGTCAGCTACATGGGAACCTTATACACGCTCCAACAAGGGATCTCATACCCTTTGTTACACATTGGCCCTTTCAACAGTGGGTGTTTGATCTAATTGGCCAAATATATCTTGCATCATCTAACAGACATAAGTTTATCATAACTGCCACTGAGTACTTCACTAAGTGGGTAGAAGCGGTTCCGCTCATCAAAGCAACCGGTAAACACGTAACTTTGTTCATCCTTAATTATATCATCTGTAGGTATGGTATACCTTCATCCATTATAACTGACAACGGAGGATAGTTCAACAACAAAGATCTAAATGAACTCTGTGAAAAATTCAAAATAAAACAACATTGGTCCTCTACATACTACCCTCAAGGTAATGGACAAGCCAAAGCATCTAACAAAAATATGTTGACTATCTTACACAGAATAGTAAATAAATCTGGAAATGATTGGCATCTACAGCTCAATCCTGCCTTGTGGGCTTATAGAACAAGTATCAGAACACCTACTGGAGCTACACCTTTTTCTTTGGTGTATGGGTCCAAAGCAGTATTACCTATTGAAGTAGAAATACCGTCTCTAAGAGTTTCTTTGCAAGGTCTTGTTACTGATGAAGACTACAGAATAGATAGATTGCAAGAACTCAAATTGTTGGATGAACGTCGGCAAGTGGTGTTTGATCATCTAAGAGCATATCAAAAGAGAATGTCTAGAGGATATAACAAGAAGGTTAGACAATGAGAATTTCAGGTTGGTGACCTTGTTCTAAGAGAAAACACTAAGAATGAACAGTTTCGAGAAAACAAAGGGAAGTTTGAACCCAACTGGTTGGGTCCCTACATCATTACTACAGCCTTTGGCTCTGGTGCCTATCAACTCTCAACATCGGAAGGAGAACAACTCTGTGAACCGATCAACACCATCCACCTGAAGAAATTCTTCACCTAAATATTTTTTGCTCCAGCAGCCTATGCAGCTAAAACATCCTAAAGATATTAGAAAAATCAGAAAAAGTCCTGAAGAAATCATAAAAATTTAAAAAAGTCTTGAAGAAATCATAAAAATCAAAAAAAGTTCTGAAAAAATCCTAAAAATCAGAAAAAGTCCTGAAGAAATCCTAAAAATCAGAGAAAAAGTCCTGAAGAAATCCAAACAAAGAGAAAAAGAAAAAAAAAAGGAAAAAAAGGAAAAAAAGGAAAAAGAGAGAAAATGCCTTGGTGAAAACCTGGTAAACATGCACCTTGGTAAAAAAAAATGAATCTTTGCCAAGCAAGTGAAAACCTGGTAAACAGGCACCTCTTGTACTCAAGTGCTCCATCTATCAATGCAACATTGGCATTCCCTCTTTCATGCATCTTTGCTTTTGCCTGTACATATTTCAGTCACTTTTGTGACATCCTGGTTCATTGGAATCCTCATGGCTTGAAACTGATCAATGTTCTAGTCCCGAGCGGTATTGTAATTATGTCTTATAATGCATTATCGCAAGTCCTGAGCGGTGTTGTGGTCAAAGGTGACTTGTCCAGCTATATAGATTACAAGATAGAAGATTTAGGAACTCTAAACATCTATACTCAATTGAAATCACTCTGTGATAAGAGTGGAAAGATTGAAACAAAATATGCTAGGGTTTTTGAAAAAGGATTTCATAATGCCGCATATTTTCTTGAAGATTTTGAGGAAGAACACATAAGAATCATCTTGAGTTGAGTCCATAGAGAGAATATGTATTGGAAAGGACCCATACAATAACCAAGGAAGCTATTGGGGCTATAACGGGTTATTGCTCAACTGGTGAAATTCATGTGTTAAGAAGAATTTCAAAGGATATTGTCTTCAAGTTAACCGGTTCTATATCTGATAAGCGCGTTTTCTCTATCAGCAATATTAGAGACCCTACTGTGAAACTTGCAGCAATGGTGATAGGCTACTAGGTATTCTACTCCAATACACTTAACAGTGTTCCATCCGCAGCAATTCACACAGCACATAGAATGATTGTTGATAATGCAGACTATGATATTTGTGAAGCCATCAGAGACCAATTATTTTTAAATTCCAAATCCATTAAGAAGGACAACACACAAAAGTTCAAATATGGTCAGCTATTAGCCAGGTTTTTTTTCTATTTTTAGAACTTCCTACTAGGTATTGGAGATATTGAATGGTCCAAGGAACAATCAGTCAATGCACAAATCAAGAATAACATTAAGGTTGTGAAGAATACTTTTTCAACTATTGTGAACAAACATTTTAATGAATTTCAAAAAAAGATGAGCATGAGAATGAGGTTACTTGAAGATCTGGTAAAACACTTTGCAAAAGACATAATCTTCACGGTTACCACTGACTTTTGCTTGATGCAAGTAATTGAACCTAGAGAGGAAGAGATGGAAGATATGAGCTATGAGGTTAATCATGATTTACTGGTCAACTATGCTAATACCCTGTTAGCATCGCCTAAAGATAAAAAGAAGGCAAAATTCGACATTGTGGTAGTCTAAGTTGCACCAACTGAAACCGATACTGCACCTTTAGCTAAAGTGAAAGGAAAGCAAAAGAAGTCTGATGAAAAATCTCCTGTGAAAAAGACCACAAAGGTGACTTGGAGTGTCCTAACCAAGAAGGAACCAGCATCTAAAGTATATGTAAAGAAGGAGAATGCACCAAAGAAGAGAAATCAGAAATTGATTTTGCAAGCAGAGTCTGAGGGTACAAATTCTGAAGAAGAACCAAAGAATGAAAAAGCAACCAGTAGAACACCCAAGAAGGTAAAGGTAGTGTCGAAGGCAACTACACCTATAGATATTGCTACCTACAAACCTGACACAGTTTTTGAGAGGACAATAAAGACATTAGGAAGAAATAGGTTTGATAATGTCAAAGAATATTTTGATTCTTTCACTGAAGATGAGCAGAAGCAAGTAATCCAACAGGTAATAACTTATTTGGGTCATTAGAATAGATTTCCGCATGACTTGGAAAAAGATATTTCAATCTCTTTGTATAATACTCTGTTAGATAAATGGGAGGAAGCAATTCAATTGGAAAAGAAGATTATTGATGAAATATTTGTACAGTATTTTCCCAATCTATCATCGGATGGAATTAGTGCTTTAATTGAGAAATACAAAGTATATTTTGATTTTAAAGTGAGAAGTACGTGCACAGTTTGTTGAATGCTACCTCCATGGTTTTGTCCTCTTTCGTACAAGATCGAAGCTTCTTAATGCAAAAAGATCAGTTGTTGAGTCTAAGACACATCAGCTAGCTTGTGTAATCAAAAAGAGGGAAGAAGTCATCCACTCTAGCAATAAGGATGATACTACAGATGATGTTCCTCGACCGGAAATGGATGAAGAGGAAATTGTTCAAGATGGCGTAGTCTATCCAATCAAGAAGAAGGATGATTCCATTATTCTTGTTGATAAAGATGGTAAGGACACAATAGACCTATCTGGAGACATTACTGCACCAGATATGGATCCTCCTACAATCACTAAAGTATAGGCTACATTAGTTGAACAACCGGATATTCAACTAATAGTGGACAATGAACTGGCAACAGAACAATTGGAGAAACCCCAAACTCCACAGGTCATTGAAACTACTCAAAAGCAGTCTACTGAGGAAGTTGTCACTCAGCTAACTGAAGATACAATAGAGAAGAACACAAAAAGAGCTATCATTAAGAGTGTACCCCTTGAACCAGTGAATCAAAAACTACTTGAAGATGATGATGATTATGATGATTCTTTAAGTATCTCAGGACCCATGAACACTTTGAGTGCATCATAAATGATGAAGATTGCTAATGTTATGCAATCTTGAGCACACAAGAAGAGAATGAAAGAGCAAAGGATTGAAGCAAAGACAATCCAGAATGCAGTAGAAATTTTGTCTGGTTTACTACCGGAAATAGTTGTTCCACATCTTCCTACACCCATCAGCAAACTTGGTCAGTTAGTTGCAGATGTGTCTGATCAAATCAAATCACTTGAAGATGCTGCTCAAATGTCTGCTGAGAAGAGCCACAAGAAGAAATATGGAGATAAACTAGCTAAGAACATTGAAAGTGGCAAAATGGCTTTATCTCATAATGGAAGTCTGTTGAAGAAAGCTATTGAATCTGGAGGGAAGTATCTTGCCTCTACCTCCAATGTTACTTTCTTTTACTCTGACATTTCTAAGAGTCAAGATGAAACCGAACAAGAAATGGAAAGGTTATGCAAGGCATATGTCCCACTCTAGGACTCCATTCATGCCTTTAACCGGTCTATAGATGATTTGCATGATAGACTGAACAAGAATGATAATGAGAAGGCTAAGAGATTTTGATCTCTAAGAGAGCTCAAGAGTCGGCTCACCTCACAGGTCGACATTCTTCAGAGAGCCTACTCCAATGCACAAGCTATTCTTGCTACTCCTGAAACCTACACGCTAGACTCAATGGAAGAATTCTATTCCCAGATGATGTCTACCTATGAGTATACTGCTAACATATTAGAATCATGGGAAAATGCTTTATCCCAGATGAAGCAGAATTTCAATGACATTTTTATGAGACTAGCCAATGCATGAACTTTTAAAAAAAAATTATAATATATGTTGAACACTCTGATACAGATTTTCTATATATATGTATATATTTTACTTTATCATTTTGGCATTATTGTCAAAGGGGGAGTAATAATATGTATGTGTGTTTTTTTAAAATTTTGTATTTATGCATGCATTAAGGGGGAGTATTGCATTAAAAGGGGAATATGAGTACATATGTAAATATGTTGTGTAGGCACACTTAGCGGTATTGTATTACTCTAAAAAAAAATTTAAGTGTCGCCATCAATGCCAAAGGGGGAGATTGTTGGCTTGATGATGATTGTAATGTATTCATCACTTGTTGTCATTGATGAAACACTCTCACACACACACATATGATTACAATGACTACCGGTGTAACTTCATTGATTTACACTGTTAACCAGTATGTTTAAGGTCTATCTCTAACTGGTAATTTGTGTCAATCGGTATGTGCTTAAGAGATAACCTGTGGTTACATTAATTTGGCATCAAAATGAAGATGAAAATGAAGATGGAGATCAAACGGAAGATTCCAGGACAATGGTTCGCATGTTTTGTTCCAACCGGTACTGACTATTCTAACCGGTATCTGATTTTGTGATGAGATACTAGCACCGTTTTCTTGACGGTCATTTTTGTGATGAGTTATGTTTACTTATCTAGATACACTGCACCTAGAAAATTGTGTTTTGATTTCCTATGGCCAACATAAGATTTGTATGTCTATTTAAAGATGTCTTAGTGAATCATTTAAAAGAGTGAATTGATATAGAAGAGGATTTTATGTGAATATTGATATGCATAAAGAGTGAAATCTTTTGTTGAAGAGCGATAAGTGTTAAGATGAAGAGAAGTGTTGAATGTACTTAGAATGATCTAATCAAGCAAGTCTTGTGCTATTCAAAACAGATCAAACCTTTCTTGTTGTTTTCTAATCATTACAACAGAATTAAATCTTGTAACCGGGTAAACTCTAACAAGATTCATTGTACAAATCCTCTAACAAGGTGATCCATTAGTTTGGATTCTCAAATCTTCCAGTGAGATTACTCCTAACAGGGTAGTACTCTTAACAGGGTATAAGCTTCTAATCAAGCTTGGGATCTCTAACAAGATTCGCTCCTAGCAGAGCACTTTGTAAGGACCTTAACCAGTCAGTTATCTATTACTGCAGATAGTTAACTTGTGAGTTCCATCTCACTGTGGTTTTTACCTATTTGGGTTTTCCATGTATAAACACTTGTGTTATGGTGGATGTTCTACTTTATGTGGATGTTGTTATTTCATTTTGGATAGCATGTATTTTGTTTAAATGCTTGGTTAAGTTCATCTACCAGTTAGTGTTTGAAGTTGTGTTTGTTTTGGTGTCATTGATTCACCCCCCCCCCCCCCCCCCCCGCTCTTAGTGCTTTTCAAGTCCATCAATGATCTCTTTACCTTCTGAATGAGAGTTTGAAGCTTCATAATTTCTTAGCTAAGTGGTCTCTTCTTCATCGTTTCTCCGATCGAGTACTTGTGTATTGAGATGTTAGCTGCATACATGAGTATTTTATATAGATCCATACATTCATTATCACTCATTTACATTTATCTTATTGCATTGAAAAATAAGAAAAAATTTGCACTACTCATTACTCATTTTCATCCATTTTATTTGCATATGAAAAGAAACAAAAACAAACATCCATATCCATTTGCATTCATTCATCTATACTGAAAAGATATGCATACATATAGAATAAAGCATATAGAAAAGCATCTAATAAATCGATCGACACAATTACAATGAAGTCAAAACAAGATCTCGTATATATATATATAATGATCAAGTCTCAGGGTATAAAATATTGTCAACTGACATATACAAACTCCCATCGAAGCAAGAATCGTAAGGGCTACAAAAAATGGGTGTGTCTACAAAACAAATCTTAGAGCTACAAAAGGAAAATCTATCTCTCTGCCTCTTCCTCGTCGCCAGGTGGTGGAGGAGGTGGAGCCTGCTGACCGGGATCCTGCCTAGGTGCCCAAGCTCCCTCTGATCGAGCCATATACTATGAATATGGTACAACCTACTGTGCTACTCGAACTTTGCGTTGTAAGCCAGAACATAATAAGTTGCTCAACTCGTCTGATGGAGAACCTCCTGCTAAAGAGCATCTTGCTCTGCCCTCATCATTGTGACCTGACGATTGCACTCTTCCCTGAGCTCCACCAGCTGACGATCCCGCTCAGCTACCTGAGGATCATGCTCTGCTCTAAGCTCAGCTAACTGACAATCCCTCTTTTCTCTAAGCTCGACTAACTCATGATCCCTCTCTACTCTAATATCTACTAGATGTCAGTCTCGCTCCACCAGCTGTGTTTGTGCCACTATCAACTGTGACTGCAAACCCACTAGGCGTGCTCTCATCGACCGCTCTGTGTCATCCCCCTAATCCCTCGCAGGCTCTCGGCCTCCATCGCCTCCTCCATCCCCGCCTCCAGCTCCCCCCTGCTCCTCTCTCCTCTACCGGACATGTCTCAAAGCTGCTCTCTCCTCCTCTCCACCACCCTCTGCTACCCTCACTCCGCTCAGCCTCACTCCAACAGCCCCTAGGGATTCGCCCTCTCCTCTTTGTTCTTGCCTACCACTGTTGGCAAATACACACTCCAATGAGAAATTGTAGGTGATTGAAGGTTTTGTCATTGATGGAAACCTTACAATCATGTGATACCGACAGGCACCGACACTGACAGACACTACACTGAAAAGGAAGATTACCGGCACCATGGTCGACAGGAATTTTGTTTAATTATATTTTGTATTTAATTGTAAAATCTTTTGTAAGCTGACATGGCGAATTGTAATGCGACTCATATAAGTATGAGATCATTGTAGATCATTTAGTGTGTGATAGATGGAAGGATTAATGCAAACCTAATATACAAATTGTAAGGCAGATATTAGATTAGGGTTTATGTATGTTGCAGAGCTTAAACCGGTACTGAATCTGGCATAGTAGATGTTGATCTGAAGTAGTACAAGACATTGGATTTGTATAATCCATTTTTGTAAGTCAGTGAGACTTCTTTTGTAACTGAGCAGTGAGCTCTAGGCACTTGGCATTCCTGCATGTGCAGGCCCCTATTGTAAATAGTAATATTCCCTTATTGGTCAGTAAGCGAATATTGTGGGTCGCAAATCCCACTAAGGTTTTTCCCACACTGGGTTTCCTCATTAAAAATATTATGTTATGGTGTGTCTTTCATGTTGTGGTTGTTATTCTTATTTACTGCATTAATTTTGGTTTACCGGTACATAGTTTTGAATTGTTTTTCATGTTATAATTTAAGAAAGTTCTTTTACTGGTCAGATACTGATTCACCCCCCCCCCTCTCTCAGTATCTTTGGGAATCCTAACAACCACTAGCTGGTACCCTGTTGCTTCTAGCACCAAGATCACCACTTGCTAGCCTCAGAGCCTCGGCTCTCTGTCCCTGCCTCTATCCATGTCCCTGTCCCTCTGCGAGGGCATCATCCTCTACCTCCTCTATGCGAGGTGCCTGCTCTACTGGATCCGTAAATCTCGGGAATGGATGTTGCTGAAACCAATCCCTATACTGGGGCAATACCCTCACATCTGCAATATCATCCAGGTAATCCCACCTGAGCCACTGTAACCCAATCAGCTCTTGCATGCCCAAGGCGTATGATAGCCTCGGTCCCCATCCCCGCCTCTCCTCATCTGCATAACGCGCGTATGCAGTAAACTCCTGCGAGATCCCTTGAGGTCTGCCATACTACCTCATCACTCGAGTAACAACAAAATGCTCAACTACTAGCGCTGATCTACCAATAAGAGGTCGGGTCATGAATAGGTCTTTGCGCACAACTCTCCAATCATCCCATGGCTCCAGACCCCTATAAGGTCTCCATGTGACAACTATAAGATCGTCCAGTTGTCATCTCCAATAATCGGGCTTTCCCAGATGGGGGTGCATCACATATCCAACATATCTATAAACTATGGGTTGTTGTGGATCTTTGGCCTCATCGACAATCAGCCTGCATACTGGGAGATGCTCCCAGGCCCATACCTATAAAATCAACACCCCGACAGCCATACTCTTCCCCTCCCGGTAGACAATCTCATGCATCTCACGATACATGTGTGCCAGTATACATGAACCCCATCCTAATCTCTGGGGGTGCTCAACAAGTCTCTCCAACATCCTGCCCCATCCACATAAAGACCCCTGTTGTCCCCGGTCTAGCATAAGAAAATAGTCGATGAAACCTGCCAAGACGCAAGCCAGTGGAAATTCCTCACTATATCTGGTCATCATCTCATCCCAACTAATCGACCGTGTCACAATGTTCGCATCATGAAATACCTGTGTCAAGGCTAGAAGGCCAGGATGATGTGTTGAATCATAATCTACCTTATCCCTAGCAAAAGGGATATGAAGAATCCTATATACATCCTCAAGAGTGATGGTCATCTCCTGAACTGGCAAATGAAATGTATTATGCTCTGAATGGAACCTCTCCATAATGCAGTGAGCATACCGTGATTCACACGGATATCAAGCAACCCGAGAAGATGAGTCAATCCACCCGCATCAATATGGGCCCGATCTATATCTAATAACTGACAGACTAATGTCATATTCGATAGATATACACATCTGAATAATACATGGGGCAATCGAACCTACAAAAATCAAACAAAAGATCATTAGGAAACATTCCAAATTAACCTATAAAAGAAGCAAAACATCATGCAAATCCAGTGCCATCAACTACAAAATCAAAATTTCAAGTTTACTCCTTCAAAAATGCTCACTGTTTTCCAAATGACAAAACATCACAGAGGCAGCAACTCGTATGAGTCAGGAATTGGTCTCATACGAAAAAACAGTCTGATATGACACAAGACTAGCCCTAGGATGACAAAATGGGCTCTTTTGAAGGTTCTCGTACGATAAAAGGGTGTATGCAGAACAAAAAAACTAATGACCTTAAACGATAAAAGAAAATTGATCAGTTTGTCGTACGAGACAGTATCCTGTCTTGCACGACAAAACGAGATTGCCTGACTTAAACATGCCAAAAGCATGAAAAACTCAACAAAATAATTCGATTTTGAAATGATTAACAGGCATAAGATCGATTGCTTGCTGTTGGTTCATAGTTTCGAGGTCAATTATATTGTCTTTGGCGCTCGAATCGATGCTCATGAGTGGGAACCATCATTTTTCTTCACATAAGGCTTTTTGAATTTTCAAACTTGGAGGGTTAAAATGAATTGAAAATGACACTTTTACCTCATATATAGCCAAAACCCTAATTTTTCAACTTTCTCTGATGGACATGAAAATTGTACCCTTAGCTAATTTGCCCATCCTGATTCCATTTTTGTGATTGAAATTGAAATTCGAGATCATTCTACTAGTCAATTTCCAAAATTTGGACCACTTAGCGCTTTCATCAACTGCTTATTCTACAAATCAATTTTGAGTTCAATTTCTCATCAATCAACGTCAAATTTTCAAAAATTCCTCTGAATCACTTTCATGCTCAAATCAATATCATCGCTAAGCAATTACCTACAATCACTTCACAAACCTTGCTATCTTTTGATTTTGCTCCCGAGGGGGCATACTCATGACCTCAAAGTCGAGAATTTCTTTCAAAAATCTTCGTTACAAGTCGAGCAGCTAAGCTTCATCAAATCAATCTCTAGGGGAATATTAGTTTCATCACTTCAAATCAAGCTGATATTGTCTTTGTTTGAATCAGTCTCTTAACGTTAATTAGTTTTATCACTTTTCATCAAGCTAATTATTCGTTTAAACTCAATCAAAGGTTTAAAGAGTATCTTCGATCACACACTCAATCTAAGCAGGTGTTCAGTTTCATCGCATTGAATCAAGCTGGACAGTTTATCTTCGCTCATCATATCTTGATCAATCAAGTTCAAGTTCAATTTTCTCTTCGCTCACTGAGTCTAGTTCAATCAAGTTCTAGACCAGTAAGATCCACTTCTTGATCAATCAAGTTCAAGTTCAGTATCTTTGCTCTCTATCATTCCTAGTTCAATCAAGTTCGGGATCGATATCACTTTAATCAACTCTGTTCAGTTTCATCGCTTCAAATCAAGCTAAATACCTCGCTCTTCATCTGGTTCGTGATCAATCAAGTTCAGAACTAGTATCTCCTAGACATCAAATTTTTTTTGAACCAACACGTTGCTCGCACATTAATCAAAGAGGGGAAAATGTAATACCCTAAAAATGGTCATCTAAACCATGAGCCCCTAATCTCGATTTCGTCACCAAGGTCCTAACCAAAAGCAATTAAATCAATATTGAGCACACAATTAATTTCTTTAATCATCAATGTCACATGGCAAATTAATCAACCAATATTAATTAAATATTTAATTAATTAATTGATCATTCCAAGTAAATCATTTTTAAAACAATTATCCTATTTATTTTATTGAATATCCTAGCATATTTAATTAAATAAATCAATTTGCCATTAAATCATCAAAAAGATGAATTAATTTGGAAAAAAGAATTAAAATTTGAGAAAAGAAATCAATTGGAGATAATCTTGAAAAACAAATTAAAAATTGATAAATAATCTCAAAGAAAGCAATTAAAACAATTAAATATTAAAATTGAATGAAATGGAGAATAAATCAATTTTTCCTGATTTTATCTTAATGTAGTTCAATTTCCTTTAAAACTGAGAAAAGCATCCAATCACATCAATTCACCTGGATTGTGCTTTCTCTTGGAAAATCTTGACCGCTCATCATCATTTGATCTCAGCCATTCGTTTCTTTCTGAATTTTCTATAAATTCAGGCTCTCATCTCTCATTCAAAAGTCCTGGAGAATATATTGTTATTATGCTATTTTTGCTCTAGGTTCATTGAGAATTTGCATTGAGATATTGCATATTAGTTATTTCATATTGCTTAAATCATTTAGCTTAAATATTCATATATTTCTTAAATCATGTTAGATTAAATCTTGCAAATCTTGCATCCATCTAGCTTAAATCCATGCTCATATAGATTAAAAATCCTTTGTTTAGGTATTGTCTAGTCACTAGATAGCTTAACAATCTAAGAGAAATCTAAACTTGCATCTACTAGAAGGCAATGGGTCGCTTTGTAATGGTTTATTATTCATTGATTATTGATTTACTAACCATGCATCTAATAACTTAATTGAAGTGTTATGTATTCCAGATACAGATACAAGTCCACTTTTCACACACACAGTAGGTACAACATACCTCTTAGTACACCATATGATCCCATAGGTTCATATAGTGTCGTATGGGGTCCTAAGGGGTCACAAGTGTGTTAGAACACATGTGTCACCCCTTAGGACCCCTTTTAAAGTCCTTGTAGATACAACATACCAATTAGGACACCATATTACCCCACAGGGTCATATAGTGTCCTAAGGGGTCATATGGGGTCATAAGGGGCCACACATGTGTTCTAACTTGTGTGAACCCTTAAGATCCCATGTAACCCCTTTTAAATTCCTAGTAAGTACAACATGTTGGCATTTTGAGTTTGTTGGCATTTTGCATAGAGATTGCATTAATGATTTGTTGTCATTGATGTCAATTGAACTGGTAATGGTATTCATGTTATTGTTGATATTGTTGTTTTTTATATTGGCTAGTAACCGGTAAGAAGAGATTTGTGGAAGATGTTGTAAACCAGTATGTTAAGTTTGTGAGTTGAACCGGTAAACCAGTGTAAAGGGTTAAACCTTTCTATGTAATGTAACTGGTAAACCCTATCAACTGTTAAACCCTAACCGATCAAGTTTGTATGTTTATTATCTGATGAGCGGTAATGATGGAGACACGTGTGATCATTGTATAAGGATAAGTTCAAATTGTTTTGGCGCGTTTGTTTATTGTCTAGGGAAGGAGCAAAGTGGATTGCATCTAATGCACAATGCGTGATGAGTTACAAAGTCCAATGGAGTGGTGATCATGGAGTGGTTGGAATTTTCTTGAAGAATGTGAAGAGATTGTCATGATTTCTAATGGTCAAGATTGTACCGACTTGTTTGTAATCTCGATGATGAGAATTAGGTTTTTGTTGTGTTACCGACCTAATTGATTTGTATTTAAGGTCGATGAAGTTGCTTGAAAAAGTTGTTGGCAAGATTAGTAGAAACCTATTGAGTGTGTTGTTGCCTAACCAGTGAATGGATCTACACTTTGAGTAAGGCAGATTGAAGCTTAAAAGGATCTGATCAAGCAAATGTAGTGTTATTTAGACAGATCAAGAAAATATGTTGTTTTCTAACAATTACAGCAGAAGTGAAATCCCTTAATCGGGTAAGCTCTAACAAGCTTGGTTACTTATTAAATCCTCTAACAAGGTGGTCCATTAGCTTGGATTCTTAAATCCTCCAATGAGCTTACTCCTAATGGGGTATTGTTCTTTTCATCAAGGCATATTTGTAAATCCCTTAACCGAGTGATTCCTAACCAGAATTAGTTCCTAACAGGACTTATTGTAAAGCTTTAACAGGCTTGGCTCCTAACAAAGCGAACTTCAGAAGAATTTAGATAGATATCCTTATGAGTCTCATCTCATCGTGGTTTTTACCTATTTTGGTTTTCCACGTATAAACATTCTTGTCAAGTGGTGAATGTTTTTGTGGTTATGATCTTATTTGTTGATTTGATTAACTTCTGATAAGGCATGATAACTAGAAGCATTGAGAGATGAATATGTTAAGTTATGATTAAGCATTGTTGATGTTTACAAGATTGAAGTTGTTTACTGTTAAGTTGTCATAACAATCAAACCGATTGATGTCAAGTATTCTTATGAATATTGATCTTGACTAAGATATGTTTACTTTGTGTGATTGAATTTGAGTTTGGGAACTTTGTATCAGTTTTCAGAATACTGATTCACCCCCCTCTCAATATTCTACCAGATACTTATTCTTTTATCATGCCATCAATTGGTATCAGAGCATCTCAAGTCCTCTTTAATCTAAAAGCCTAACAACTTGAGGAAAAGATCTTGTAGATCATGACGAAGAAAGAAGGTCCAAAGTTCAACAAAGATAACTATAGAATATGGAGTGACAGAATGAAGATTTACATTAAGAGTCTTGGTAGTCAGTATTGGGATCAAATAGGAACTAAGTATATTACACCTACTGGAATCCCGACTGATGATCAAAAGAAAGAACAACAAGAAAATCACCAAGCATTAGAGGCTATTATTAGTTCCCTATCTGATGTTGAATATGTAGATGTTCATGGTCTTGAAACTGCACATGAAGTGTGGAAAAAACTTGAAGAGATTTATAGCGGTGATGAACAAGTTAAGATTTCCAAAGAGGAGAGTCTAAGAGGAAAGTTTGATGACATGAGAATGTCTGAAGGTGAAAATATCCAGCATTATGGTCAAAGGATTAAAGAGATAGTTGGTGAAATAAAGAGTGCAGGAGGGAAAGTGGAAGATGCCACAGTAATCAATAAGGTACTGAGAACCTGCTACTGGTTTATGCTATCTGAGTTGCAGCTATTCAAGAGTTGAAATCCATTGACAAGACTAAGGTAACTCTTGACTCTATTATTGGCAAACTTATTGCTTTTGAACTAAATGTCTATGATGGTAGTGTACAGAAATCAGAATCTGCATTCAGAGCTTTTGTCTCTAACCCATCTGTGAGAAGAAGTAGAGATACCAGCCATAGTTATGAATCTAGATCCAGTAGAGATGTCGATGATGAAGACAACTTAGTGGAACTTGAAGCATTGTTGGAAAAACGACTACCTAGAGGCACTGGTAAATATAGAGGTAAGCTACCTTTAAAATGTTTTGCGTGCAACAAGGTTGGTCATATAGCAGCTAATTGCCCTAATGGTGAAAATGAATACAAGAGAGACAAATTTAAGAAGTATAAGGGTAAAGGCAAGAGAGATTGTCTTGTAGCTATTGATAGTGGTACTACTGATGAAGAATTTGATGATGACGCTAGTGAAGATATTGTGTTTGTAGCTATTAAGGAAGAAATATCAAATCATAAGGCACTAGTATCCAGGATGGATAACTCTGATGATTGGATCATTGATAGTGGTTGTTCACATCACATGAATAGTGATCGGAGAAAATTTCTTTCCCTGAAGGAATTTGATGGCGGTGTTGTTAGATTTGGCAATGACTCACCCTATATGGTTAAAGGTGAGGGAGTTATTTCTCTTAATGGGAAAAGCAGTGCTGACGATGTCTATTGGGTTGAAGGCCTAAAGCACAATCTTTTGAGTGTGGCACAACTTAACGACAGAGGATACCCACTGGAGTTTAGAAATGGTATGTGCAAAATATTTGACAACAAAGGTGAATTGATTGCAACAAGGAAACAGATCAAAGGTAACCTATTTCATCTTAATCCTAAAGTTAGCAACTGTTTTATTGCAAAAATAGATGATAGTTGGCTTTGGCATAGGAGATTTTGTCATATAAATTTTGACAATATTAGTAAAATAAGCAAGTCTAAGACAGTAAGAGGTTTGCCTCAGCTAGACAAACCAGTTAATTCTCTTTGTAAAGAATGTCAGTTAGGAAAGATGAGTTCTTCAACTTTCAAGAACAAGTCCTTCTCAGCGGAGCACTTGTTATATTTGGTTCATATAGATCTATGTGGACCAATAAGAACAAGAAGCATTCAAGGTGACAGATATTTCATGATCTTCACTGATGATTGTTCTAGGATGATGTGGGTCACATTCTTGAAGGATAAGAATGAAGTTTTTGGTAAATTCAAGGCATTCAGGGCCTTAGCTGAGAAAGAGAGTGGCAAAAAGATAAAATGTCTGAGAACATATCAAGGCGATGAATTTACTTCTGAAGAATTCACTAAGTACTGTGATGAGAATGATATTAAGCATCACCTTTCTGTACCAAGGACACCACAATAGAATGGTATAGCAGAGGGAAACAACCGGTCAGTGGTTGAAGCTGCTAGGACTATGTTGATACAAGGAGGTGTAGCAAAAACATTTTGGAAAGAAGCTGTAAGTACAACTGTCTACACAATGAACCGAGTTCTGGTGAAAAGAGGTAAGGACAAGACCCCTTATGAATACTGGTATGGGAGATCACCTGATGCTAGCTATTTTAAGATATTTGGAAGCAAATGTTTTATTAAAAGAGGTAATTATATAAGCAAGTTTGAAGCTAAGAGTGATGAAAGCATATTTCTTGGCTATTCCACCAAGAGTAAGGCCTATAAATGCTTCGACAACCGGACACAAAAAATTGTTGAGAGTATTGATGTTCATGTAGATGAATGTCCTGAAGTTTCAGAAGGAACCAGTTCTGAGAAGAAGGATGAAGATCCTTGCATTTTGCTTTTGAAACCTGAAATTGTTAAATCAGAAACCAGTAAAGCAAATCCTGATGTACTTGTTCAACCAGAACAAATAAATTTAGAAGAAGATAATAATGAAGAAGTTGAACCTGAAGAGAATGGTCATGTTATTCCTAGGTATGTGAGACTGAATCACAATCCTGAATAGATTATTGGGGATAAGGATGTTGGAGTACTAACTAGAAGGAGAATAAGAGAGAACTCCTACATGATCTCCACCTTTGAACATAGAAGTGATAAGGAGGCATTTGGTGATGATCATTGGGTTAAAGCTATGGAGGAGGAGTTGGATCAAATTGAGAAGAACAACACTTGGATCCTGGTACCAGGACCGGTAAAAAAGAATGTTATAGGTATTGAATGGGTGTTGAGAAACAAGTTAAATGAAGATGGTGTTGTAGTTCGCAACAAGGAAAGATTAGTATGCAAAGGTTATGCACAAGAAGAAGGAGAAGATTATGGAGAAAATTTTGCACCAGTAGAAAGACTGGGAGGTGTTAGAACATTACTTGCATTTGCAGCTCATAAGAAGTTCAAGGTATACCAGATGGATGTTAAGTCTGCATTCTTGAATGGGATATTGGAAGAAGAGATTTATATAGAGTAGCTTAATGGTTATGCATTGATAGATAAGGAAGACATGGTATGAAAATTACATAAAGCTTTGTATGGATTAAAGCAGGCACCCAGAGCATGGTATGAATAGCTTCATACTCATCTGATGAAGATAGGCTTTGCTAGAACTAGTGATGATAGTAATATTTATCTCAAGTCTGAAGGAGATGAAATACTGGTCAGTGAAGTATTTGTTGATGACATTATATTTGGAGGTAATGATGACATGAGTAATTATTTTGCAGATGAAATGAAGAATGAGTTTGAGATGTTATTAGTAGGGGAAATAAAAAATTTTATAGGCTTGTAGATACAGCAAATGAAGAATGGTATTTTCATTACTCAATCCAAGTATGTGAAAGAGGTTTTGAAGACTTTCGATATGAGTGACTGTAAACCAATTGGAACCCCAATGGTTACAGGTTGTAAGTTGTCCAAGGAAGATGCATCTAAGTCTGTAGATGAAAAGGAATACAAGTCAATGATTGGCAAATTACACTATGTTGTTCACAATCGACTGGATATTGCCCATGCAGTTGGTATTGTTGCTAGATTTTAGATGAATCCAAAGAAGGCACATCTGATGGCAACCAAAAGAATTTTTAGATATCTGAAAGGTACTGTTGACTATGGGTTATGGTATCCATATGGTGGAAATTTTGATTTAAAAGCATACATAGATGCTGATTGGGCAGGAAATATTGATGACTGGAAGAGTACTACTGGTGGAGCATTCTTTCTAGGAAAAAGGCTAGTTTCATAGAGTAGTAAAAACCAGAGTTGTACTTCACAATCTACTGCTAAAGCTGAGTATGTAGCAGCTTATATGAATTGCACACAAGCTATGTAGATGAGGAACATTTTGGAAGGTTTGAAGATGAAAATCTCAGAACCAATAGAGATTTTGTGTGATAATACAAGTGCAATAAACATTTCTAAAAATCTCATTTTGCATGCAAGGACTAAGCACATTGAATTGAAGTATCACTTCTTGAGGGAAAAAGTTCAAAGTAAAGATATCTTGGATCATGTTTCTACCAAGGAGCAACTTGCAGATATCTTTACCAAACGTCTGCTTAAGACCACTTTTGAGTATCTTAGAAGTCAATTGGGGGTTGTCCCACTTCATGAAGTTAGTTGAGCATGATGTTGATTGCATCAGTCCCTAAATTACTTGTATAATCTTACATGGATTGATGAAGAAGTGGATGTATTCCAATGGGGGGGCATCAAGTTGCAGTATGATGTTGATGCACAGTGAGAGAAGAATTACATCTTTTTACTTTCACTTTGGCATTGTTGTCAAATGGGGAGAAGAATTATGTGATTGGAAAGAAGAATTATGTGTCTGATTAGGTGAACTAGTGGCAGGCTGAAGATAAACAAAGCTAGGTGAATACTTGGTAATATAAACCAGGATTCCTATTTACCAAATCTCAATAGAAATCAGAGGTGTTGATATTTGTACTGCCATCAATGTCGAAGGGGGATATTTTTGGTATTTTGAGTTTTTTGGCATTTTGCATAGAGATTGCATTAATGATTTGTTGTCATTGATGTCAATTGAACCGGTAATGGTATTCATGTTATTGTTGATATTGTTGTTTTTGATATTGGCTAGTAACTGATAAGAAGAGATTTGTGGAAGATGTTGTAAACCAGTATGTTAAGTTTGTGAGTTGAACCGGTAAACCAGTGTAAAGAGTTAAACCTTTTTATGCAATGTAACCGGTAAACCCTATCAACTGTTAAACCCTAACTGATCAAGTTTGTTGATTTATTATCTGATGAGCAGTAATGATGGAGGCATGCATGATCATTGTATAAGGAACAGTTCAAATTGTTTTGGCACATTTGTTTATTGTCTAGGGAAGGAGAAAAGTGGATTGCATCTAATGCACAATGCGTGATGAGTTACAAAGTCCAATGGAGCGGTGATCATGGAGCGGTTGGAATTTTCTTGAAGAATGTGAAGAGATTGTCATGATTTCTAACAATCAAGATTGTACTGACTTATTTGTAATCTCGATGATGAGAATTAGGTTTTTGTTGTGTTACCGACCTAATTGATTTGTATTTAAGGTCGATGAAGTTGCTTGAAAAAGTTGTTGGCAAGATTGGCAGAAACTTGTTGAGTGTGTTGTTGCCTAACCAGTGAATGGATTTGCACTTTGAGTAAGGCAAATTGAAGCTTAAAAGGATTTGATCAAGCAAATGTAGTGATATTCAGATAGATCAAGAAAACCTATTGTTTTCTAACAATTACAATAGAAGTGAAATCCCTTAACCGGGTAAGCTCTAACAAGCTTGGTTACTTATTAAATCCTCTAACAAGGTGGTCCATTAGCTTGGATTCTTAAATCCTCCAGCGAGCTTACTCCTAACAGGGTATTGTGTTTTTCATCAAGGCAAATTTGTAAATCCCTTAACCAGGTGATTCCTAACTAGAATTAGTTCCTAACATGACTTATTGTAAAGCTTTGATAGGCTTGGCTCCTAACAGGGTGAACTTTAGAAGAGTTCAGATAGATATCCTTGTGAGTCTCATCTCATCGTGGTTTTTACCTATTTGGGTTTTCCACGTATAAACATTTGTGTCAAGTGGTGAATGTTTTTGTGGTTATGATCTTATTTGTTGATTTGATTAACTTCTGATAAGGCATGATAACTAGAAGTATTGAGAGATGAATATGTTAAGTTATGATTAAGCATTGTTGATGTTTACAAGATTGAAGTTGTTTACTGTTAAGTTGTCATAACAGTCAAACCGGTTGATGTCAAGTATTCTTATGAATATTGATCTTGACTGAGATATATTTACTTTGTGTGATTGAATTTGAGTTTGGGAACTTTGTATTAGTTTTTCAATATACTGATTCACCCCCCCCCTCTCAATATTCTACCAGATACTTATTCTTTCATCATACCATCAGAACATACCTCATAGGACATCATGTGACCCCATAGGGTCATATAGTGTCCTAAGGGGTCATATGTGGTCCTAAGGGGTCACACATGTGTGACCCCTTAGGATCCCATATGACCCCTTAGGACACCATAGGATCATATGGTGTCCTAAGGGGTCATATGGGGTCCTAAGGGGCCAATATGACAACTTTTAAAGTCCTGGTAGGTATAACATACCTCTTAGGAGACCATATGACCCCATAGGGTCATATACTAGTACTTTAAAAGGGGTCATATGGGGTCCTAAGGGGCAACACATGTGTGACCCCTTAGGACCCCATATGACCCCTCTAAAGTACTAGTAGGTACAACATACCTCTTAGGATACCATATGACTCCATAGGGTCATATAGTGTCATGCAGGGTCATATGGGGTCACACGTGTTAGAGCACCTGTGTGACCCCTTAGGACCCCATATGACCCCTTTTAAAGTCCTAGTAGGTACAAAATAGCCCTTAGGACACCATATGACCCCATAGTGTCATATAGTGTCCTAAGCGGTCATATGGGGTCCTAAGGGGCCACACATGTGTTATAACATATGTGTGACCCCATATGACCCCTTTTAAAGTCTTTATAGCTACAACATAAGGTCAAATAGACACCATATGACCCCTTAGGACCCCATATGACCCCTTAGGACACCATATAGTCATATGGTGTCCTAAGGGGTCATATGGGGTCTTAAGGGACCACACATGTGTGACCCCTTAGGAACCCATATGACCCCTTTTAAAGTCCTTGTACGTAAAACATACCCCCTAGGACACCATATGACCCCATAGGATCATATAGCATCCTAAGGGGTCATATGGGGTCCTCAGGGGCCACACATGTGTAACCCCTTAGGACCCCATATTACCCCTTTTAAAGTCCTAGTAGATACAACATACCCCCTAGTACATACTAGGAGTTATAAAGACTTGAACGACCCCTTAATTTCAATTATTAAAAAAGTTACAAAAACTACAAATAATTACAAAAATCTTTAAAATAAGGTTTAATAAAATCTAAATAATATTTAGTTTAATATATAACATACTTAAAAAAAATTGAAGTCTTCTAATATTAGATATTTATTTAATTGAAAAAATAATAATTTAATATAACATACTAGAAAAAATTTGAAGCCTTCTATCAAAATCTTTAAAAAATTAAAATTCTTTGTTGCTTTATATAAAAAATGTCGCTTTTATTTGTAAAAACAACTTATTTAATTCAAAAATGAATTATATTATTTCACATGCCTTTATTTTCATATTTTAAAACAAAAAAAAGTCATCATTTGTATGGGTTTGAAGAGGCATGGTCACTCAAACGACCGGTCACGCCAACCTCCAAGGATCCGACCGGAACACTTCCGGTCGGAACCCTTCCGGCCAGAATATCCTAAGTGGCAGCCACATCACCAAATTTGACAAATTTCTGAAACTTCTGACTTCTACAACAAAATTCTACATAAAAATTCAATTTATTAAAAAAAATTTTAAAAATACCCTTTTGTAGAGATTGAAGTCAAGAATCTACGTATACAATTTTTATGATGTTTTGATTAGATTTAATATATATTATTTCAAAAATAATACAAGTAGGTATTCTAATGTTTGATAAGAGGCTAGTTTGAAAAAAAAATATATATATCGAATCACCTCAAAAAAAATTAAAAAAAATATGGTTCACTAGAGGAAAGAGTCTTCCCCAAAAGGGTATTTTTGGTTTTTTTATTATCAAAAATTAAATAAACAAAATATGGTGGGAGATAAAAACTATCAAATTCAGGTATGTTCGACTTTAAAATGTTATAGCGAAGAAAATATACATCAAAAAAAATTTTAAAAAATTATGCACTGTATATGTATGTCATCTATTAGGGTTATCAAAATCAGAAAAAAAAAATAGTTGATTTATATTTTGTTTTCTGGTGGGAACTAAACCCCCTCATTTTCAGCATTTTTCAACAATAAAAAATTTGTCCTTAAAACTAAAAACATATAAATCCTTGACAATTATTAATTTTTTAAGTAATAGACTCAAACTTCATCAAATTATACACGTTTCATCAGTTCACACCATCTTCAAATTCAAAATACAAATGCCACTTTTATGGCATCAAAATTGAACAATGATTGTTGCGTTAACCTTTTCCTTTATAAAAGTGTGACACAGGTTTGTACTTTTACCCTTTACATTCAAAATAGAGGATGAATCTACTAGATCCAATCCTAAATGATACAAAGACTAAATGCAAAGTAGATTGTGTTGTGTTTTTTAATTTGTTTGACCCTCTTTTGTAAGTTGACTAGTTGAATTGAGATTTTTGGAAATAAAGACAAATATGAGAAAATAGTGAGCTACATATTCGGTATTTCGTCATGAACCCAGATCTAAGAAGTTTAAGATGATTCGGAGCTGCTCTGCGAAATATGTTAAAATTTGCAGGGACTGTGTGTTCGGACGAGGTCGCCCTCCTATTGGTCATCTGAACTTTTCATGCATCAAAAAGGGTTTTTTCATCTCTCCAAATAAAGCTTAACTCCAGAAGAACAGTTGCGCACCTACTTCCTACGCAGCGAAGAAAAGGGAAATGTGTTGGGAATAGGGGTTTTCATTTAGGTCAAACCCTAGTTTTGGAATTAACCAAGTGGTTGAAATAATGTAATTGAAATGACTGAAAGTAGAAATCCTCCTCTTTGCAAGGATGTTGAATTGATTGAAAATGAAATGCTTATACCTCCTTGTGAAGTTTTGTTTGCCTCCACATGGAATTATGATTTCATGAATTAGAATGATGATTTCCTCTTCAATGCTTGAAATCTTGACTCTATTGCTGCTCCAAAGCTTCAAGGAAAACTGAAAATGCTCAATTGCTCTTGAATGCTTGAATGCTTGATCTCTTGATGCTTGGAAGCTTGATTGAATTTTTATGATCCTAAATCCATCAAATGAGGGAGGAAATCCCTATTATATACTTACCCATGGGATTAATTGATTAATTTTCTGACATGTGCCGACATAGAGGGGATTTTCTCGATTCAAATTTGAGATAGGTTAGGGGGAGGGGCCCAAGATAGGTCCCCATTAAGGGGGTTGAGGCGTAGTGAGGACCAGAGCGCCACGCCCTAGTCCCACCCTAATTTGGGGCAGGATCAAGGTGGCAGCTTGGTGCATTACTAAGTTGAATGTTGTTTTTGACATGTGTGAGCATAATCAGGTCTTCAATTAGGCCGAGGGGCACAAACACTAAGGCAAAGACCCAAATGCAGTCATATATTACAAGGGGTAAAATTTTAGGATGTTACATTTAGCCCCCATTTTAGTGGGAGTATGAACTTACGCAAATACTCATGACCTAAAGTGCAAGGAATTCAGATTGAAAGACTTTCACCATGTTAAAGAGGCAAGATTCACCAAGCCCCCAGTGGACTTTAGGATCTTACGACTTCAATGATAAGGAAAAAGGGAAGATCATGAGAGAGAAAGAGATAACCATGACTACAACTAGTAAGGTTCTCTTACTATGAGTCATGAAAAGAAGATACTAAAAATCACAAAGCAAAGACAAAGTTTACTTAGTAACTTTAAGTATAAAGAGAGAGAATCATGAGTGGAGTGTATGCCCCCACATTAAAGCAATTGCACATGCCTTCTTGAGAGAAATTTCTGTAAGGTAGGATACACCCAAAAAAGACAAGCACGTTATCACAATAATTTAGCCCCCGAGAGAGGATAAATCAAAGGATAATGAACACAAAGCAAAAAACATGAGGTGGTTTCAGCTAACTTTGGAGTCGGTATACTTTTTATTATAACTCATGTATATCATGTATATGTGTGTGTGTGTGTGCGCACGTACACACACACACGTGTGTGTGTGTGTAGAATTGTCCTCATCTCCCAAAGAAAGAAAACCACCATGGAAGAAGGGAACATGTGTCTTCTGAGTCAACATGGAAGAGACCAAAAGAGATCTCAACACTTTACATCATCCTCAAGTAGACAACACTAGGGGCAACAAATAGAAGAATAGGGAAACAGATAGAAGAATGCCACAAATAAGCAAGAGAGGAGAGAGAGAGAGAGAGAGAGAATCTACGGTGCTAATGAAGCTAATCCAGAACGTCATCCTCCCCCCGATCTTGTTGATTGTTATTTCGAGAAGGTGGACAACATGCAAGAGGAGCCACATTGAGCATAGTAGATGAAGCTATCAGATGTTCCAAACAAGGACCATGCTATAATGATGAGTCACTTTGTTTGTTACTAGGAGCAAGGATTAATGCTTTTTAAATTTTTTAAATTAAATCATTGTCAACATCAACATATTCATATTCATCATCAAAAATATTATGATCAACATTTTCATTGTTTACAAGATTCTCACCTATTTCTTCATCAAGATTAATAAGAATAGGAGCTCCAATAAGAATAGAACTTGAACCATCATTTGTTTCTTGTATTGTATCTCCTTTATATGAGGTGTGTGAGATAGAGGTTTTGTGTAAGAGTCTTATGGCTATTGAGTTACAACTGAATCTCTAATTATTGGTACTCCTGGGAAGAGCTTTCTCTGCAAGTATATTGTAATATGTTTTTGATTGTTGAATAATATATTGGGCGGCTTTTGGAGTGTGGATTTTTTCTCCCGAAAGGGTTTTCCCCATGTAAATCACTGTGTTGTGGTATGAATATTATTTATGAGTATTGTTGTTAAGTTTTTATAACTGTTGTGACGATCTGTAAAAGTTTTTGCATTATCGTCCTCTCAAGGTTAGTGTAGGAAGTTGTTTCGCTACTTAACTTCCTTACAAGTGGTATCAAAGCTTGATCACCTTTGGTTTCAGTTCTAGGTTGTTGGGTTTTATGAACTAATCTAGATTTGAGTGGGAGCTTGTGCAGAAGACACTTTTTGATCTTGTTGTAGGAATTTTCAGATGACAAGTTCGTTAGGGGAAATAGAGGTGGAGAAATTTAATGGAATAAATTTTGAGATGTGGAAGTTGAAGATGGAAGATCTGCTAATAGATCGAGATTTGTGGGATGTTGTTGATGCAAATGTCCAAAGGCCCTCGAATCCTACTATGACAGCTCGGTATGATGTTATGGGCTGAAAAGTCGAGGGAGAATTAGACTATGCCTGATAGACTTTGTTTTGATCAATGTCCAAAAAGAAAACTCTGCAAAGAAGTTATGGAGTAAGCTTGGTGAAATATATCAAGTGAAATATTTATTAAATCATATTTTCTTGAGTAATAAATTGTATTCCTTGAAGATGGAAGAGGGTGGACAAATTGCAGACAACTTGGAAGAATTTAATATGTTGGTGGCTCAATTAGTATTTGTCGGTGTTAAGATGAACGAAGAGGATAAATGCCAGATCTTGCTTTGTTCTTTGCCTAATTTGTGGGATTCTCTTGTTATGGCTATTGGCAGAAATTTTGTTGTTTTGAAGTTTGAAGATGTGGCAGGTTCCCTACTTAGGGAAGAGATCAGGAGGAAGGTATCCCTTAGTTCAAAGGAAGCCCTAACTCTTCGTGGAAGACATAAGGATAAAGGCAAGAATAATGAGAAACACAATAAGTCCAAATTGAGAGGGGGATTGAAATCTCCTGGAAAGTCCAAAGTCAATTGTTGGAATTACGGTAAGCCAAGTCACATCCGTAAGGACAGGAAGAAGAAAAGAAGAAGAAAAAGAAGTTTGATTTTGATTTTGATTTTGAGTCTGAGAAGGAAGATGGTGATGCATTTATTGCAGCTTTGGTGACTCATACAGGTAATGATGCCTGGTTAGTTGACTCAGGTGCATCTTTTCATATGAATTCCAATAGAGATTGGTTTTCTAAATATGAAGAATTTAATGGAGGTAAGGTGTACTCGGGTGATAATTCACATTTAGACATTTTTGGTCGAGGTAAAGTTAGAATCAGGTTTTCTTATGGTAGAATAAAAAGGATTAATGGTGTGCTGCATATCCTTGGATTAAAACAAAATCTATTATCTGTCACCAAATTGATAGATATGGGTGTGCAGGGTGTCTTTTCTGAAGCACGATGTAAGATGATTAAAGGTGTTATGGTAATTGTTAGAGGTGTCAGGTTTGAAACTTTGTATAGGCTAGAGGCATACATTGTTGAGTGTAATAGCACTTTTGTAAAAAGTAAATTTATGGATACTTCATCAAAAAAATTGAGAGTTTCACCTTCAGTAGATGGGCATGACTTTTGGCTACCTAAGGGTGCTCTTTCTTCTGAAGAAAAGTTACCCGCAGAGAAGATTATGTTATGGAACCAAAGGCTTGGCCACATTGGAGAAAATGATCTAAGGACCCTGAAAAATAAAAACCTTGAACAAGGTTTGAATGATTATAATCTTGACTTTGATTTCCACGAGCATTGCATTTATGGAAACAAAATTGCGTTCAGTTACTCGATTTCTCATAAATCTTGTGGTGTTTTGGATCTTATTCATTCTAATGTGTTTAGTCCTATAGATGTTCCTTCGATTGGAAAATCCACATATTATGTTTTATTTATTGTTTATTTTAGTAGAAGGACGTGGGTATATTTGTTTGAGGACTGACAATGGTGGTGAATTTTGCTATAATGATTTTGATAGATTTTGTAAAGATAATGGCATTAAGAGACAAAAGACAACTCCGTATTCTCCACAATAGAATGGAGTTTCAGAAAGAATGAATAGGACACTGATGGAGAAGGCTAGGAGTATGTTGAGTGATGTTGGTCTAGAATAAAAGTTTTGGGCTAAAGTTGTTGCCATTGCTTGCTACCTGATTAACAAGTCTCCTACATCAACCCTTGTTGATAAAATGCCTATGGAAGCATGGTCGGGTCACAAGCCTTCATTGAGACATCTTAGATTTTTTGGTTGCAAGGCATATGCACACGTGCCAAAGGAGAAGTGGACAAATTTGGAGAACAAGGTTGTGAAATGTATCTTCATCGGGTATAGTTATGGTGTGAAAGGATACAAGCTTTGGGACCCTATTGCACAAAAGGTAATTCATAGAAGTGTTATTTTTAGAGAAATTAAGTCTCCTTTTGTTACATTGCAGCCATAATAGACTAAAAAGGAAGATGTGATTCAATTCCCTTCTACACCTGAAAGAGTTGAATCAAGACCCCTACATAGGCAAGAAGTTGAGGAGAGTTCATCTAGCTCTGAATATTTAAAAGATGAGGAAGAACCTCCAAATCATCTTGTTTGAAGGTCTACAAGACATAGACAACCACCTGAAAGGTATTCACCTGATGATTGGAGTTGTATTTTTGCTTTGAATACTAATGTGAATGAACCAAAATCTATAGAAGAGGCATTAGGTATGAATAATTTGAAATCCTGGAAGATTTCTATGGAAGAAGACATGGAAGCTTTGAAAAAGAATGACACATGGGATCTTGTACCATTGCCTAAAGGAGAGAAACATGTTGGTTTTAAATGGGTGTTCAAGAAAAAGATTGGTTCAAATGGAAGCATTGAGAAGTATAATTCAAGGTTGGTTGCAAAAGGCTACTCTTAGGTTGAGGGTGTTGATTATGGTGAGATATTTTCTCTTGTTGCAAAAATGACATCCATTAGATTTTTGCTTTCTATTATTGTTGCTTATGATTTAGAGGTTGAGAAAATGGATGTGAAAATTGCTTTTCTTCATGGTAAGTTGGAGGATGATATTTATATGACATAGCCAAAGCACTATGTGGTAAAAGGTAAAAGTAATTTGGTCTGTAAATTAAAGAAATTCTTGTATGGCCTCAAATAGAGTCCTAGGATGTGGTACCATAAATTTGATACATATGTGTTGAGTTTGGGATTTGAGCTTTCTAAATCAGATCACTGTGTTTATTATAAATCTGATGGTGATCATTTCTTGTACATTGCATTGTATGTTGATGACATGTTATTCATTGGTAAAGGGAAAGGTATGATTTCGGAACTAAAGTCTCAGCTGGCTACTAAATTTGAAATGAAAGATCTTGGTGTAGCAAAGCACATTCTTGGGATGGAAATTAGAAGAGATGGAGAGAATAGAAAGCTATGATTAGGCCAAAGTAAGTATGTGAATTCAGTGCTAGAGAGGTTCACCATGCAAGATTGTAGACCGTTGTGTGTTCCTTTTACAGTTGGAATGAAATTATTTGTTGAAGATTGTCCTACATCCCCATCAGAGATGAAATACATTAGTAGAGTGCCTTGCCAGAGTGCAATTGGAAGTTTGATGTATGCTATGGTCTGTACTAGACAAGACATTGCCCAATCAGTGAGATTTCTTTGCAGATATATGTCTAATCCTGGTAGAGTTCATTGGGATGCAGTATTTGAAGGGTACCTCAAAGTATTCTTTGTGTTATCATGGTAATTTAGTTGGAGACGTTATTTCACTTGACATTCATGGTTATGTGGATTTAGACTGGGCATATGATATTGATAGCAGAAGATCCACCAATGCTTATGTGTTTACTTTATTTGGTGGTGCAATTAGTTGGATGAGTAAGCGACAGACTATGGTTGCTTTGTCCACTACTGAAGCAGAGTATATGGCAGCTACTCATGCTTGTAAAGAATCTATTTGGCTTAAGAGACTTTGTTTAGACATTACAATAAAACAAGGAGTCGCGACATTTTATTATGACAGTCAGAGTGTGATAGGCCTAGCTAAGAACCCAACATTTCATGCCTGGACCAAGCAAATTGATGTTCAGTATCATTTTGTCAGAGATATGGTTGAATATGGCAGGGTGAAGCTGGTTAAGGTAGAAACTTTAATGAATGTTGCAGATTATTTAACTAAGGTTGTGAGCACAGAGAAGTTCAAATGGTGTTTGGATTTTATGGGCCTTATGGCGCCTAGCAATTGATTCATTGTGTTGATATTCCCTTTGCTCTTGCAAGGTGTTTGACAAGTGGAAGAATGTTGGGAAAATGGTGTCTCAACCTTGCATTTACATGAGGTTACTGTTTATAGTAAATTTTCATTTGAGTATGAAATGGTGCTAAATTCTCCCAGAAGCTTCTCTTTGGTTAGATAAGCATGCTGGTAAAGTTTTGTCACAAGATCACAACTAGCTTTAAAGATATTAAAGTTTTTGTTTTAGAGGGGTGCAATTAAAGGTTTGAACTTAATTTTGGGTACTTTAGACCCTCCAAAATGCCTTGAAAGTGGACGTAAATAACATAGTAGTTTATGAGGCAATAGAGAACTTTGTGAGCTTTCCAGCACTTCAAATGATATGTCAATCAGACACATGGTTCACAAGTTATGGCCTCCAGAAGTTTGTACTCCTAAAATAGGAAATATAATATACATTGAACACATAAATGAGTTGTAAAAGGGAGGGACATGTGTTGATGTGTGTTTTAACACGTCATAGGGCATCTAGATTGGAGATATGGTTGGCTATAGTTTATTAGGTGGTTTTAGCCCATGGTTTTGTAATACCATTTGACGGTTTCTTGTATTGTACCTCCTTTATATAAGGTGCATGAGATAGAGGTTGTGTGTAAGAGTCTTATGGATATTGAGTTACCTTTGAGTCTTTGATTAGTGGTACCCCTACAAAGAGCTTGCTTTGCAAGTATATTGTATTCTATTTTTCTATTGCTGAATAATATATCGGGCGGCTTTTGGAGTGCGTGGTTTTTCTCCTGAAAGTGTTTTCTCCACGTAAATCATTGTGTTGTGGTATGAATGTTATTTATGAGTATTTTTGTTAAGTTTTTGTAATTGTTGTGACAATCTGCAAAAGTTTTTGCATTACCCTCCTGTCAAGGTTAGTGTAGGAAGTTGTTACACTACTAAACTTCCTTACAAAAAGAAATCTGAGAATACAAATGCTTATATCTACAAATAAAATCAATCACTTTTTCTTTAACACCTTGTTTACAATGCATGAAATCAATTAAATTAACTTTAGGACCAATGTTATTGTGAAATTATTGAATAAAAGCATTAGCTAGCTATTGAAAAGAAGTAATAGAATCAGGAGGCAAAGAACAATACCATTGCAAAGCTCTATCCCTTACTGTTCTAGTAAATAATTTCACTAACAATCTTTGATCATGAGAAAAGACACTACACAAAGTTTGGAATGTTTTAAAATGAGTTAAGGGATCACCTTTTCCACTATAAAGTTCCAATTGAGGGACTTCTACATGTTTAGGAGGGATGACTCTAACGATGTCATTGGATAATGGGATCACTACATCAAATGTGGGCACATTATACTTGGATTGATTCATAAAAGCTATGTGTTGTTGTAAGGAAGACATTGTTTGGGCTGGAGTAATATTGTTGAATGAAGGAAGAGACTGAGAATACGGAGGTGAGGCTCTATGATAAGTAGGTAATGGAGAAGGTTGGGTAACACATGGAAGACTCATAGGAGGAATGAAGGAATTGTGATTGAAGGATTTGCCCCCTTGACTAACATTTATAGGTGGTGAGTGTGATTGGGTAACAAGGGGAACACTCATGGTAGGAGAAATGAAAGAAGAGGTATTTCCCCCATGACTACCATTTGTAGGTATGAAATTTTGTGTAGAGGTAGCCATGATGTTTGATGTGAAGGTAGGAACACTAGTCATAGGAGTTGTTAAAGGAATGGAATGATTAACATGACTGCAAGGTTGTGTATAACTTGGGTTTTCAGTACAACTCTTCATAGGAATGATATTGGAATTAACAATATGAGAAATACCACGCAAGATA
Source organism: Cryptomeria japonica (assembly GCF_030272615.1). Classification (NCBI taxonomy): domain Eukaryota; kingdom Viridiplantae; phylum Streptophyta; class Pinopsida; order Cupressales; family Cupressaceae; genus Cryptomeria; species Cryptomeria japonica. Next base: position 90,774,642 of record NC_081407.1, on the reverse strand, counting down.
TTAACACCATGTTTATCACTTTTAATCATTCTTTTTAATCCTTCAATCAATGGGAGAGCTTCACTTTTCAGGTATTCTTGACTCATCCATTGTTGAAGACTGTCAAATTGATTGTCCATATTCGCCAATTAGTCAATTGATACCCTAGTTAATGACTCCTCCTCATTATGAAAATTATCAAGAGGATAAACGGGAATATTTGTAGGATGGGAAGAACCACCAATATCCTCATTGAAAAAGCTAGCCAAATTAGGCTCCATTTCCTTGGTATTTCAACCTTGGGTGACCGTAATTCTACAACTTCTCCTTACGGGGATACTATAGGTAGGACTAATAGTGGTAAAACTCATGCACTAAGGGAGAAAATTTGGAAATTTGAATTTTAGAATGCAAAGTTCTAGGAAAATGATTGAAAGTAAAGATTTATATTGCAATCTCCTATGAATTTAAAATTTAAAATTAGGGCTTTGCTAAAATAACCTCTTAATTTAAAATTATCACTTAGAAGATAAAAATTTAAAATTAGGGCTAAAAATGACCTCTTAATTTCAAAAATTTGAAAGGAGGGAAGATCCAAAATTAAAATTAGGGTTGTCCAAATCTAACCTCTTAATTTTAAAATTTTAAAATGTTGAAATACTGAAAAAATCAATTGAATTTAAAAAAATATAGGGTATATGTAATTCACCACTTAATTTTAAAATTTAAATTGAAAATTAAAATGTTGAAATTCAGATTTGTTTTTGACTTTATGGCAACCTAAAATCAATAAAATTTCACAAATCTCTAGAATTAACCAGTAAAATACAATTAAAATATGCTCTCAAAATTTGAGGAGAAAAAGTCAAGACCAGGTAGGTAGCGACTTGGTCCGACCAACTTTTTACCAAATATTTAGGGAAGCAAGATATTGTGATTTTAATGCAAAATCCAAAAGGATATGGGAAATGGAGATGTCTAGATATGTGAAAATAAGCCTTTAAGGTCGAAATAGGACATGCTTAGGATGTTCGAGAAGATGATTAATTGAAAGAATAAAACAAAAAAAGGGCACACTTATGGGTTGACTTTTATGATATACAAAATTTCAACAAGAGGCTTTAGGTTTAATTGAGTCAGATAAATGCTTAAAGCAAAATTGAAAAATGCACAAGATTAATTTAAATTTAAAAATTAGGGTTTGTCGTAGAAATTGCTTAATTTTAAAAATTTAAATTTGAAAATTTGAATGTTGTAAGGTGGTAAAGTGAATTTTGAAATTGAAGCAAGGACCCAAATCTGAAAATTAATTCAAGATCTACACAACCCACAAGTTCAATTTTAAAATTAAAAATTAGGGTTTTTGTAATTTAACCACTTAATTTTTAAAAAATTGAAAATTGAACATGTAAATGAAAAATTGAATTGTAAAATTGAAGAGTTCTCAGATCTAAAATAATCAATCCAATTTAGACAAATCACAAAGCTCAAATTTGAATCTAAAAATTAGGGTTTTTGTGAATTTAACCTCTTAATTTTAAAAAATTGCAAGAAAATTAAACTTGTAATTGAAAATTTGAATTTTAAATTGCATACACTCAAATCTAAAAACAAAAATTAGAATTAAGGGTGTTCACATCGGCTTCACCAAAATACAAAGTGGAAAATTCGGGGCTTAGCAAATTGACCACATGGAAGGGAGAAATCACTAAGCCGATTTTCACTTTGATGACTTTACATTCAAAAGAGGGGATGAATCTACTAGATCCAATCCTAAATGATACAATGATTGAATTCTAAGTAGATTGTGTTATATTTTTTAATGTGTTTGACCCTCTTTTGTAAGTTGACTAGTTGAATCGAGACTAAGTGCTAGAAATGAATACAATTATGAGAAAACAACGAGCTACATATTTGAGATTGTTGGCATGATGATGATTTTTGTATTGGATGACTTTATGTGTTGTCATTGATGGCACACACATATGTTTTGATTGTCATAGTCATCTTTTTATACTAGTTAGGTCAAACCAGTACTACTATTAAGTCTTTGTATTGTAAATCGGTATCATATGTATAGAGTAAGTCTAACCGGTATGAAGGTGTCTAAACTGGTATATGTAGACAACCAGTATATGCAGTTAAGACAATCGGTTTTGGTCAGATCCATTGTTACCAGTTTTGAGATGTAGTGGAAAGAGACAAGGAAGCACATGGAGACAATCGGTTTGTGAGTTTGAAACGGTCAACACTCAACCGGTATCGGTGTTCCAACCGGTTTCCTAGATTGTGTGATGAGTTATCACCGATCGTGATGTGTTACCACCAACCAACATTTTTGGCAGTGATTTGTGATTTGTGATGTGTTAAGGAAGTTTGTCCAGATTCATTGAACCTAGGAAATTGTGTTGAGGTTCAGGAGCCGACATGAAATCTAATGTCTATAAAAAGACATTTTGATGAGTTGTTTTCATATAGAAGATACAAGTGATGTTATGAGTTAAAGTTGATGTGATTTGTTGAAGGAGTTGCAGAGTATGGCAGTGATGCAGTAATGAGTGAACAGAAAAGGATCTAAACAAGAAAAATGTGCTATTCCTAGATCATACCACCTGTTGTTTTCTAATCACTACAATAGTTAAATCCCCTAACCGAGTAAGCTCTAACAAGCTTCATTGTAGAAATCCTCTAATAAGGTGATTCATTAACTTGGATCTAAATCCTCCACTAAGGTTACCTTTAACCAGGTATAGCTCCTAACAGAGCTTGGGATCTTTAACAGGATCTGCTCCTACCAGAGCATTTGTAGACCTTAACTGGTTAGTTACCTATTTCTGGAGATAGTTAACTTGTGAGTTCCATCTCACTGTGGTTTTTTCCAGTTGGGTTTTCCACGTATAAGTACGTGTTATGGTGAATGTTTTACTTGTTGTGAATGCTTTTATAACACTTTGGATTGCATGCAAAGTCATAAGTAAACTGGTTAAATGTTTTTACTAGTCTGGGATTAAAGTGTTATTGTTTTTGCTATCACTGATTTACCGCCCCCCCTCTCAGTGCTTTATAAGTTTATCAGAGATTTCATCATGCACCTAGATCTGAGAAGTTTGAGATGATTCGAACTTTGCAAAATCTACCAAAAGTTGCAGGGACCGTGTGTCTAGACCAAGTCGCCCTCCTATTGGTCTTCTGAACTTTTCGTGCGTCGAAAAGGGTTTTTCCATCTTTGCAAATAAATCTTAACTCCAAAAGAACACCTGCGCACTTGCTTCCTACACACAGAAGGAACGGGAAATGTGTTGGGAATAGGAGTTTGCCTTTAGGTCAAAACTCGATTTTTGAATTAACCAAGTGGTTGAAATAATGTAATTGAAATGACTGAAGGTAGAAATCCTCCTCTTTGAGGGGATGTTGAATTGACTAAAAATGAAATGCTTATACCTCATTGTGAAGTTTTGCTTGCCTCCACATGGAATTATGATTTCATGAATTGGAATAATGATCTCCTCTTCAATGCTTGAAATCTTGACTCTATTGTTGCTCCAAATCTTGAAGGAAGATTGAAAAATGCTCAATTGCTCTTGAATGCTTCAATGCTTGATCTCTTAAATGCTCAGATGCTTGATTAAATTTGTATAATCCTAGATCCATCAAATGAGAGGGGAAATCTCTCTTATATACTTTCCCGTAGGATTAATTGATTAATTTTCTGACATGAGCCGATCTAGAGGGGATTTTCCCACTTCAAATTTGAGATAGGTCAAGGGGAGGGGCCCAAGATAGGTCCCCATTAAGGGGGACCAAGGTGCCACACCCTGGTCCTACCCTAATTTGGGGTAGGATCAAGGTGGCATCTGGGTGCATTACTAAGTTGAATGGTATTTATGACATGTGTGAGCATAATCAGGTCTCCGATCAGGTTGAGGGACGCAAACACTAAGGCGAAGACCCAAATGCAATCAAAAATTGCAAGGGGTGTGTTGGTGGCCCAAAATGGGGTTTACACTGCAAGAGGCAAAAACTAAGTTGATTCTTTAGATTATCTATGGAGAAGCCAACTCCAACTATCAATATCTTCAAGAACTTGGACCAACATTTGACAAGGACTTTGCTAATGCTTCTACACTTTGGGCTTTGCAAGACCCGGGAGGGTGATCCCTTGATGAATCTGTGATCTCCGTACCCTGCTCACAAATTTCACCAAAACAAAGAAGACAGTCTCATATAAAAGGCTCAACAAAGAGGGAGAATGCTCAAGAATGGCGAGTTCTTCAACGTTCCTCAACCTATTGGAGCATGAGATGGACAAAACATGGAAAATCATACAGAAAATAAAGTGATATTCTGATATTCAACAAACTATAGCAAGTTGTAGATGAGTCTGAACACAAAACTGACATTAAAGACATTTACAAGCTATGATCAATGCTTTACTCCATTGTGCATCTAAATTTATATGATGTAAAATGAAAACATGACCGGTTAAGGTCTACAAATAGGTAACTGGCCGGTTTAGGTCTACAAATGCTAACCCAAACTACTTATCAAAATCCCTGCATAAGCCCTACCAATCTGCAATGCCATTCAAGTATTTAATCAACCCCTTAGATCGAAGCATGAACAGAAAATACATACACCAAAACAATGCAACGAATGAGAAAACCCTCTATTCTACTCATTCAAAATATGATAGAATTATACACTAGAGAAATGGATCAAAAACACATTTCTATTCAATATATTTGCTACTTCTGTCATAAAACAATTTACATAGAACTCCTTCAAGAACCTGCAAAACTTAGACACTAAAATACTTTTTATTGCTCTGTAATGGCTTTACAACTTGCTCATTTCACCTAGACTCGCTACTGGAACTTATCTTCTCCAAAAATAAAGCTCCTGGAACCAAGAATTTGGAACAAAAATTTTGGACCCGCGTCTCATGGCCTTGAATTCCCTTTTATAGAAACAAGGGACAAAATAAGTTTTAGGCCAGAGGAGACACCTGTCACAAGCCCATAAAACCGCTTGTGATTCTATTAAAATATTCTTTATGATTTCCAAAAAAATGTGCATACTAGCATTCATGATGTTGTAGAACCAAAATTTCTAACTGCATTTTGGTAGAAACAAAAACTCCTTGAGTTGTGTCATTATCACCCTTGATGCCTCCAAATGGACCATGAGATGCTTCATTCTATCCTATAGAGCATTTCCCTTCCCAAAAGGGAAACTAGAACCCAACAAGAAGTAAAGTTGCTCTCAAACTAGAGGAAGAGCTCCACACTTCATGCCTAGGATCATTGAAAGCGGAAAAAGGGGCTCCCAAAGGAATATAATAAAGGGGAAAGGGGTCGCAACTTCCATGTCGTTGCAAAACTGACTGGTTGTTGCTCGTTACCCAACCTTGTCTTGCTCCTATCCCTCTATGAGATCCTTCCCAAAACCCCTTGCCAACTAGTGGCAAAGGAGAAGCAGAGGATGTGTCGTGAGGGGCTCTTTCAGATAAGAAATGAATTTCAAGCCTCCACTTACTATCCTCCCAACATTCAAGGATCCATTGACTATAAGCATACTCACTTAGAAAAGGGAACTTCCATCCAGTATCATAGAGTTCACTCCTTGCACGATATTGCTCAAACATCTTCCTTATCTCTAATAAAACCTCTCTATAAAATAACGAGGTCTCTATTCTCTTCTACCCATTGAACCACCACCTTGTTGTAATTATAATAAAAAATCACTTCATTTGGTGGTGCTCATTCATGTGAAAAATCATCATTTTGATGCTTTCTACTCATCCCATCAGCTATGGACTCGGGAAATCATGTCTATCAAATTCAGGTTACTGTCATATTTAAGCTATCATTCCACTGCCTTCTATCAAGGCTCACCTTACGTGAATAATTTTGTTCAGATTTTATTGTTCCTTGACTGCAAAATTTCAGCTCCAGAATCTCTTCTCTGGACACTGCGTCATTATCTTTTGAATTATTCTCGGAGATAGTTCCTTGATTTTACCTTACCGAGAATCCCTGACAATACGCATCCTCTGATCTTGTTGACAGTGTTAGACAGTTCAAATAACCAGAAGACAACTGAGAGGGGGCGGGGGGGTGAATCAATTGTCTCAGATTACTGGAATGATAAGCAGTTAAAACTTTAATACCAAAACCCAAAAGATCAATACCAGAATGCATAAACAAAATATCGAAATAGAAAATAAACCAATTAAGCATAAATAACAATCAGAGAATAAATACCATCCACATGACACCAAGATTTGTACGTAGAAAACCGAGTAAAGGGAAAAACCATGGTGGGAAGCCTACCCATAGTCAGATAATACTTCTGCATTAAGTATGTGATTACAATTGAGGGGCCTGCACTTGTAGGAAGGCCAACAACCTAGAGCACAATGCTCATCACAAAAGGAGTCTCACTGACTACATAAAAATCCAGACTACAATCCGAAAGAAAGAGCAAACTACAAAGATAGCATCTCCTATGCTTGAGTACAGTTCCGGTTAAGCTCAATACCAGAGGACTAAACCCTCTTACATAAACCCAACTCAATCACCAATGGTCGACCAAATCCTCTACCTAAATTATTATTACATTATTCACTCATTACATATCCATATCCCTTTCCTATATCCCATACAATGATCTACAAGGAGATCTTACATCATATATATACAAACCCTTGACCGCAAACAATCAGGTCGGCCACTAGACAATAAAGCAATTACATAATTACAAAACATGTCGACCAAAGACCAAACAAATAACATCCAACCCATAAGACTATTGACATTATAGTAAGAAAGATTGTTGGCATTTCAGTAGGAAGGAGATTGTTGATATTCATTAAGGATATTGAGAAGGTTGTTGGAGATTATTGATATAACTGAAGAAGGATGATAGCTATCTTTATAACATTATTTTGTCATTGATGTCAAGAAATTGATTTTCTGATTTAGTATGATGTTGCCATATCTTGAGAAGATTGATTTGAAGAGAATTAAGATGTCGGTAAAAGACACAGAAAGAATGTGATGAATAAAGGGAGAAATAAGTTATTCAATGGGCAACTATTACCAAGTTAGACAATGATGAGATCATGATGTTTAGATTGTTTTGATATCCTACATATGTTGTTGATTGTAAGGTTAATACTATACTATGTCACCGAGCAAAGAACCTAGATGGTAAACCCTAAGGAACCTAGTCGGTAAACCCTAAGGTTATCGATATCGATTAATGAAGGTGGTGTTAGGGTTTCAAGCAGATCTGAAGCAAATATGTACTAACAATTATATGCAGATTTAAATACAAAAGATAAAGAAATAAAACAGGACACAGATAACATAGAGATTTAGCGTGGTTCACCCAGAATGGGTTACGTCCACCATACACAGTCGTCCAATCTTTCTTATTATCCAGCAAAAATAGTACATCAACCTTACAATGCCTTAAGCATCCCAGCCGCTTATAACATGCGTTTTTAGGGCAAAAACAAAGTCAGCCTTTTTAGGGTTTTATTACAATGTCAGTTTTCATCAAAAAATACCCAAATGATTGGTATGTCGTGCATGAATTTTGTTAAGGATCTATGGCAAAGGAAAATTGGCAGGAAGATCTACAGCGCAGATTGAACCGCAATAACCTTGTGCAAGTTCCAAGAAAGTAATGCAAGTCCCTAGGCAAGGTAAAACATTTTCAGATCGGAAGGATACATTGAACCTGGTCAAGTTTGAAGATCTGACGGCTAAGATTGATCATGGGAAATGTGATCAAGGAGATTTAGCGGTTAGCAATTGTTTATAAATAAGAAATTGTTGATAAACAATGTATGCGGGCACGTGTAAGCACAGGGGATGCTACATAGTGATTACCAAGCACATAAGCTTGAAGACATATTTGAATAATAGAGTAGAGAGCCCAGCAAAGGGACACGATAAGTCTTATGACTAGATTGTTTTGAGAAAATAAGAATTTGCTTTAGCATTTCAGATGTGAAGTTGCAGATATATTTTTATTACTGTTATTTTATAAGTGACAAAAAATCTCTTAACCGAGTGGACTTAACAGTCTTATTTGTAAACCCTCTAGCAAGGTAACATTCTGAATGAGTGTTTGAAATCCTTTAACAAGGTCACTTCTAACAAAGTGAAGATCCTAACAGATTTGAGGGAAATCCCTTAACCGGGTCACATCTAGCAATGTGTTTGTAATCTTTAACAGGATTTGCTTTTAACCGAGCATACTCTAGAAGAGTATATTTCTTAGTGCGTCCGAAATCCCACAGTGGTTTTTCCCTATTTGGTTTTCCACGTTAAATCTGGTGTTATGAGTGTTATGATGATTATGTGTTTATGAGTTAACATGTTTAGCAGTTTTTGGTTATATTGCTGAAGTATAAGTTACCGAGGTTGAATCTGTTGATTTTATGGAAGATTAAGTTTGTATGATTCACCCCCCCACTCTCATCTTGTTAGCTATTGGCATCTGTACTTTACATTTAGTATCATAACTTACAATTGGTATCAGAGCTTTGGACTCTGAAAGAAAAGTTTAAAGGTACTTGAGGCAAAGATCCGAAGATGTATAAAAGGGATGCACTGAAGCTGAACAAGTCAAGTTTCTCCACATGGTAGAAAAGGATGAAGCTGCATTTATCAGGAATTGGAGAATATGCAACATATTATCTGGAGAATGATTACATTGCACTGAGCACCAACCCTATGACCTTGGAAGAGATAAAGGCAAAGCAAGAACATATTCAAGCTATGATTGAAATAACATCAGCATTGACCGACTCAGAGTTTAATGATCTAGAAGGCTGTAATGATGCAAAAGCAATGTGGACTAAGCTCATATCTGTGTATGGAGGTGATGAACATGTTCAAAGAGCAAAAGTAGATAGTCTAAGAGGACAACTTGAATCCATGAGAATGAATGAAGGTGAGAACATGACCCAATACAGTACAAGACTAAAGGAGATTGTCAATCAAATTAAAGGAGCAGGTGGAACTATTGAAGAAAAGGATATAACAAGTAAGTTGTTGAGAACCCTTCTACCAGCTTATGCTATTCGAGTCTCTGCAATCAATGAATTGAGGTCTATACCTAACATGCCAGTTTCTTTGGATGTTACTATTGGTAAGTTACATGCATTTGAGTTAAGTAATTTTGATAATAGTGGGTCTTTGGTAAACAAAGTAGAATCTGCATTCAGTTCTTTTCATATTGGTGAATCTAATGATTACAATGATAGAATGAGTAAGTACTCTGAAGGGAATCACAGTGGAGCAAGTGAAAGATTTCGTAAGAACATGGAATAAGTGCACAAACTATATGAAGAAATCAAGAAGCAAGAAGAGTTTGAAGCATTATTAGCGAGAAGGTTACCGAGAGGAAAAGGTAAGTATAAAGGAAAGCTACCTTTAAAATATTTCAATTGTGATAAAATAGGACATATGGATTCTAACTGCCTTGACAAAGAATCTAGTGAAAAGAGAGAATACCAAGATAACAGGCAGAAAGACAACCAATACAGAGGATACCGAGACTTCAGAAGGAGAGATAGAAAGACATGTCTAGTAGCTGATGAGGAATCCAATGATGACAAATTTGATGAAACTAATACTGAGGAAGTTGTTTATGTGGCTATTAAAGATGGATCTGATGAAGAAAGGTATGAAGAAAAAGCCCTAATATCTCACATAAATAATAATGACTGTTGGATCATAGACAGTGGATGCTCACATCACATGATAGGTGATAAACACAAGTTTGTTAAATTAGAAGACTATGATGGGGGCTATGTAAGATTTGGTAATGATGCACCATGTCTGGTGAAAGGTAAAGGATCTATAACACTTCTTGACATTGCTAAATGTGATGATATATATTGGGTTGAAGGATTAAAATACAATTTGTTGAGTGTAGCACAGCTAAACAATACAGGATACCAAATAGAATTTCAGAAAGGAATTGTCAAAGTTCATGACAAGCATGGAAAGTTAGCTGCTACTGGGACACAAACAAATGGTAATATATTTCATCTTGACTCAACTCAGAACAAGTGTCTTTATGCTAAGATAGATGATACCTGGTTATGGCATAAAAGGTTTTGTCATGTAAATTTTGATAATCTGATAAAAATAAGTAAGAAGCACCGAGTAAGAGGTCTATCGAGTCTGGAAAAACCTGAGAATGCTATGTGTCGAGGATGCCAGATGGGTAAAATGACAAGATCAAGCTTTACAAGTAAGTCCTACACTTCTAAAGGAATTTTAGATCTAGTACACACTGATCTTTATGGTCGTATGAAAGTTCAAAGTTATTATGGTGATAAGTATTTCATATTATTTGTGGATGATTACTCAAGGATGATGTCAGTTATGTTTTTAAAAGAAAAATCAAAAGCTTTTCAAATGTTTAAATGGTACAAGGCAAGAGTTGAAAATGAAATAGAAAGACAGCTGAAATGTCTTAGATCTGATAGAGGAGGAGAATTCACTTCTGATGAATTTAACTTATTCTGCAATTATCATGGTATAAAGAGGCAAGTATCTACACCGAGAACACCTCAACAAAATGAGATAGCCGAGAGAAGAAACATATCAATTGTGGATTGTGCAAGAACCCTGATGATACAAAAGAGGGTACCTCAAACATTTTGGAGAGAAGCAATCAGCACTGTAGTTTACACCTTGAACCGGGTTCAACTGAAGAAAGGAACTATGAAGACACCATATGAGATCTGGTATGACAAGAAACCTAATGTAAGTTATTTTAAAATCTTTGGAAGTAGATGCTATGTTCACAAAGATGACAGAAATGGAAAGTTTGATCAGAAAAGTGAAGAAGGAATATTTCTTGGTTATTCTTCTAGAAGTAAAGCATTTAAATGTCTGATCAAATCATCTAACAAAATAGTGGAAAGTGCAAATGTGAAAATTGATGAATTTGCAGAAAGAAATGATGAAGGAAATTCCAAAGAACCAGAATATTATGAAGAATTTGTTTATGTTCAACTGAGAAGTTCTACCAAGAAAGCTACGGAAGAAAATGAAGATAATGTCTAGTTACCGAGTGCTGAAGAAGATCATATAGAACCTATTGAGCCTATATTAGCCAAGTATGTTAGAAGACATCATGCATCAAGTCAGATTATAGGAGATAAGGATGATCTAGTGATGACAAGGAACAAACTGAGACAGAACACGTGTATGATATCTGAATTTGAACCAAGAATAGTGAAAGAGGCATTCAACAGTGAAGATTGGGTAAATTCTATGACAGAAGAGATTGATCAAATCAAGAAGAATGACACATGGACATTGATCCCAAGACCGAAGGACAAAAATGTAATTGGTACTAAGTGGATTTTCAGAAACAAGCTAAATGAAAAAGGTGAGGTCATTCGCAACAAAGCAAGACTAGTTTGCAAAGGTTATGCTCAAGAAGAAGGAATAGATTATGGTGAGACTTTTGCACCCGTGGCTAGACTTGAGGGAGTAAGAACATTGTTGGCATATGCTGCTTTCAAAAATTTCAAGGTATATCAAATGGATGTTAAATCTGCATTTTTGAATGGTATACTAGAAGAAGAAGTTTATATAGAACAACCTGAAGGATTTGTTGAAGACAAGAGTAAAGATCAGGTATGCAAACTGAACAAAGCTTTATATGGTCTAAAACAAGCACCTAGAGCATGGTATGTAAGATTGCACTCTTACTTAATCAAGATTGGTTTTATAAGGACAAGTGAAAACAAGAATATGTACATGAAGAATGATGAGAACAATGGAATACTAATCTCAGCCATATTTGTTGATGACATTATATTTTGTGGAAATGAGTCTTTATGCAAGAACTTTGGTAATGAAATGTGCAAAGAATTTGAGATGTCACTAATCGGTGAGATAAAGTACTTTATAGGTTTACAGATAATGCAAATGAAAGATGAGATTTTCATTACTCAATCCAAGTACATAAAGGAAATCTTGAAGAAATTTGGAATGGAGGATTCTAAACCAGTAAGTACACCTATGACAATGGGTAACTATTACCGAGTTAGACAATGATGAGATCATGATGTTTAGATTGTTTTGATATCCTATATATATTGTTGATTGTAAGGTTAATACTATACTATGTCACCGAGCAAAGAACCTAGTCGGTAAACCCTAAGGAACAGAGTCGATAAACCGTAAGGTTATCGATATCGGTTAATGAAGATGGAATGTCTACCAAGTAAAGTTTAGTATTTACCTAGTTGCAACTGAGTTATGACAGTGTGCATTGGATGGATAAAAGCATAATTTAATGAAGGACAATGATTAGCTGGAGATGTATAAATGATTGGTATGTCGTGCATGAAGTTTGTTAAGGATCTATGAAAAAGGAAAATCGGCAGGAAGATCTACAATGCAGATTGAACCGCAATAACCTTGTGCAAGTTCCAAGAAAGGAATGCAAGTCCCTAGGTAAGGTAAAACGTTTTTAGATCGAAAGGATACATTGAACCTGGTCAAGTTTGAAGATCTGATGGCTAAGATTGATCATGGGAAATGTGATCAAGGAGATTTAGCGGTTAGCAATTGTTTATAAATAAGAAATTGTCGATAAACAATGTATGCGGGCAAGTGTAAGCACAGGGGATGCTACATAGTGATTACCGAGCACAGAAGCTTGAAGACCTATTTGAATAACAGAGTAGAGAGCCCAGCAGAGGGACAAGATAAGTCTTATGACTAGATTGTTTTGAGCAAATAAGAATCTGCTTTAGCATTTCAGATGTGAAGTTGCAGATATATTTTTATTACTGTTATTTTGTAAGTGACATAAAATCTCTTAACCGAGTGGACTTAACAGTCTTAGTTGTAAACCCTCTAGCAAGGTAACATTCTGAATGAGTGTTTGAAATCCTTTAACAAGGTCACTTCTAACAAAGTGAAGATCCTAACAGATCTGAGGGAAATCCCTTAACCGGGTCACATCTAGAAATGTGTTTGTAATCTTTAACAGGATTTTCTTTCAACCGAGCATACTCTAGAAGAGTATATTTCTTAGTGGGTCCGAAATCCCATAGTGGGTTTTCCCTATTTGGGTTTCCACGTTAAATCTGGTGTTATGAGTGTTATGATGATTATGTGTTTATGAATTAACATGTTCAGCAGTTTTTGGTTTTATTGTTGAAGTATAAGTTACCGAGGTTGAATCTGTTGATTTTATGGAAGATTAAGTTTGTATGATTCACCCCCCCCCCTCATCTTGTTATCTATTGGCATTTGTACTTTACATTTAGTATCAGAACTTACAAAGACATCCTGGAAACACGTAGAGAAGTCCAATCCACACATTATATTAAATCGGTCCATAACATAGATAAACCGAGACCCAATTTAGGTCCACACACGCTAAAGAAATGATCCCAATCAACCAAGTCTCGAACAAGATCACCATCAGCATCCTGAATCTCCACTAGAAGCCACACCAACACCACTTATGCATATCATCAAAGATCTTCAATAAAGCTTTGTCGGTGAAATCCTCGCCGGAACAACAAACCAAGCTTGCCAGCATACAAGATAGCATTCAATTACTATACCAAAAGCAACTAACTGAACATGAATCTGAGTAGCATGAATAAGACAATTCCATAACCCAAACATACCAGAGCATACTGGATTATGTCGGATCCAATTGAACTAGAAAACAAGAAAATTACCGGGACCAGAAGGATGCTGGTAAAGCAGCTAAAATAACTAGTGTTGACATCAATGACAAAATATCAATGCAACACATAATCAATTCCTCCAAATGGCCAATAGACAGGCCCCTAATCATTCTATTGCCAACTCATGAATCATCCTTATTCTTATCCTTTGAAACTTTGACTTCTCGTTGTCATGGCAATGAGATTTGCTGAGATGGCACCTTTGATACTGTCAATTTTGCTTGCTAATTCAACTCGACTCAACAAATAGCCTTCAAAACAAGCCTTTTGAAATTGGCGTCCATGTGTCTCAACTTGTCTTCATTCATCCCACATCGATAGGCTTTCAATCTATCCGCCTTTATTTTCTCACGCGGGTGATAAGCAAACAACTTCAATCACCCTTTTGAAGTGCATTTCAAATTTCCATCGTAGATCTTATCCAGTCTGGCGTATCATGCGACCACCATCGGTCAATCTGACATTGATCTTCCAATGTTGATGTGGATTCGTCAAAAACCTAACTAAGCATCACTAAGTCACCTTCCATCTCAACTTTGTCAATGGCCCCACTGTTAGACTTACTTCGGCCTGCCTTGGACATGTGGCATCATCTCATGATGTCACGATCCATAACCCCCATGCATCTTTGACCGTAGGATCGCGAGGGCCTTTGGATTTGCTTGATTTTTACCCTGCTGCCATAGTAATCACTAATTTTAACAAGTTAACAGTCGAGCATCTTCTTGACCATGATTAAAAGATCTTCATACACTCAAGCACATGTAGATAGCAGAAACTTTTAGTAGCTCGACAGTTATCATAAAATCTCCGACAATAATAATAAGGCTTAGGAAAATTAACAAGGTGCTGGCAGAAAAAATAAGGGGAATCTAGCCATGGGGCCAATAAGACATTAGCACAATATACAGGAGAATATTAAAAGGGGCCAGCTAAAACAACTTAATGCCTAGAGAAAGACATGGCTCAACCAATGATAAGCAAACCCTTGGCCCAAAGCGGAGAAAAAAGTAACACCAAATTATAATAGGCTTAGGATTTTTATAAAAGAATTAATCAAAATGCACAAACCCTAACACATAAGCCTGAAACACAAGACAAAGAGCAAGATAAAATCAAAATGATTGATATTTCACCTAAGGCATGAGAATTTTTGCTAGGTCATTTTCAGGGCTATCAGGGTGCAATTTTAGGACGTTATAGAAATAGAGTGATCCGAAAGAGTTAGTAAATCCAAATGTTGTTAGTGGTGAAGAAGTTCAAGAGACTGAAACCAAAACAATCGGAAGACCCCCAAGTATGTAAGGTTAAATCATTCAGAGAATCAGATTATTGGTGATAAAAATAAAGGTGTGATTACTAAGAGAAGAATTGTTGCTGAAGAGACATGTTTGATTTAGAAGATTGAGCCTAAAGATTTTACTGAAGCTTGTAAAGATGGAAATTGGGTAAAAGCCATGGAAGAAGAGTTAAATTAGATTGAAAAGAACAATACATGGGAACTTGTTCTGAGACCTAAAGACAAAAATGTAATTGGTATTGTAGTGTCATAAAATTACGACCCTATCAATTTTTTATTGCATTAGGGTCCTCACACATGCAAACTCGAATCCTCTAGCCTGATCGGAGACCAGAGAGTGCTCGGCTTGCGAAAAAAACTTGTTCCTTGACCTCTGCATCACCCCGATAACATTCTGCCCTAGAGAAAAGGGTAAGACAAGGGCATGGCGCCACTGTCCCCCCTTGGATAGGGGCATGGTGCCCCTATCCTTGCCCTATTTAGGGCAGGGCCCTTCCTAGAGTGTGTCTTGTGGGTTGTGCCTCGAGCGGGAAACCTTCTCGATATTGGCCCGTGACGAAATTCAAATCCTCCAAACACATATTTAAGGGGCATTTGTCCAAACACATATTTAAGGGGAATTTGTCCTCTCATTTGCAAGAAGTTTGATAAGTTGGAGAAGTCGAAGTTGGAGAGATTCAAGTTGCATAAGCGATCAAGAATTCTTTTCCAGCATCGAGCATTCTCAAGTCTCCCTTCAAGGCTAGATGTTGAATTCAAGTCAAGGATTCAACCATTGAAGAGGAGATTCCTTTCAACATACAATTCCACACAAGTATTTCTATCAACATTGCTACTATAACCTCCCCTGAGGTGACTTACAATTCAGTCTTTGATTTACTTCTACTCGCAAGTAATTTCTTTCATTACTTGGTTAATTCCAAAACTAGGGTTTGAACTAATGGCAAACCCCCAATCCCAACACATTTACCTCTCTTTTATGTGTGTAGGTTACAGGTGCACAACTATACTTTCAGATTTGGGCTTCATTTGTAGATGCGGAAAAACCCTTTTCATTTCGCGGATTTTTCGGAGGACCATGTACATTCCCACCATGGTTCAGACAACTTTTCGTCAAATTTGCAAGGCAACTTCATCTCGACATTTTACTGCCAAATCCAGGTGCACAACTTCATCCCGCAATCAGATCTCAAGTTATAATCGATTCTTTGTCACTTTTGCACTACATAATTTAATCAGTTCCTTTCAGAATCAAACAAAGGAAGAAGGGATCATCTTAACATTCTTAATTCATTCAGAATTCAATCTATCATCTTTGTGTGGAGATTGAATCTAGTGAATTATCCCTTATCTTCCTAATGTAATGGTGAAAAGTGTTTGAAGGGTAATCAATAGTGAAACTCTCATCTCTCTTTGAGGGAAAGGGTTAGTTTTCCTCTTGATCTATCACTCATCATTTTCACACCATTACAGGTACTAAATAAGTATTCTGAAATAAGATGAATAAAGATAGAGAAGTTGTTAGAAACAAAGCAAGACTGGTATGCAAAGGATATTCACAAATGGAAGGTGTTGATTTTGAGGAGACTTTTGCTTTAGTAGCTAGAATTGAAGTTGTTAGATTATTTCTTGCATATGCTACTCATAAGAAATTCAAGGTATATCAGATGGATGTGAAGTCAACCTTTTTGAATAGTGAATTGGAAGAGGAAGTCTACATTGGGCAACTAGATAGATTTTCATTGATGGATGAAGGAGACATGGTATGTAGATTGAAGAAGAATTGTATGGACTTAAATAAGCCCCTAGAGCTTGGTACACCACATTGGACAAGTATTTGATGAAGTTGGGATTTTGTGAAGGTACTGTTGATAGTGACTTATAATTCAAGTTTGATAATGATAATATTTTGATTGATGAACTTTTTATTAATGACATTACTTTTGGAGGAGATGATGATTTGAGTAAGAAGTTTGTTGATGATATGCAAAAAGAGTTTGAGATGTCTATGATAGGTGAGATGAAATTTTTTCTAGGATTGCAAATTACATAGATTGATAAAGGCATTTTTATATCTCAATCAAAGTATGTGAAGGAATTGTTGAAGAAGTTTGGGTTAGATGATTCCAAACCTATTGGAACTCCTATGGTAACTGGATGCAAGATGATAAAAGATGATGAATCTTTGAAGGCTAATCAGACCTTGTATAGATCTATGATTCGTGGATTGTTATATCTGACTCAAACTAGACCTGACATTATGAATGTTTATGTCTTGTTGCAAGATTCGAGGCTGATCCTAAGGAAAATCATGTTACTACTGTGAAGAGGATATTCAGATGTTTGAAGGGAACACTTGATTATGGTTGGTGGTATTCAAAGAATGACGATTTCATTTTGAGAGCTTATACAGATGTTGATTGGGCAAGTGACGTTAATGACCAAAAGAGCACTACCAGTGGATCATTCTTTTTGGGAAAGAAGTTGATTTCTTGGGCAAGTAAGAAGCGAGATGCTATTTCTTTATCTACTGTAGAAGTTGAATACATTGTTGCTGCTAGCAATTGTACTTGGGTAATTTAGATGAAGCTGATGCTGAAGGATATTAGAATTGTTTATAATGAGCCTACTTTTATATATTGTGACAAGTCAAGTGCTATCAATATCTCTAAGAATATAGTGTTGCATTCTAAGACAAAACATATATCAATCAAGTTTCATTTCTTGAGAGAGAAGGTGAATGAGAAAGAAGTCAAATCAGAGTATGTATCTACAAAGGAAAATATTGCAGATAGCTTCATGAAGCGTTTGCCTATAGATACATTTGTATATCTGAGAGAGAAGTTAGGGGTGATTTCACCACATGGTGTGAACTATATGCATTGAGATGCAT
Organism: Cryptomeria japonica; assembly: GCF_030272615.1. Lineage (NCBI taxonomy): Eukaryota > Viridiplantae > Streptophyta > Pinopsida > Cupressales > Cupressaceae > Cryptomeria > Cryptomeria japonica. Next base: position 90,756,717 of record NC_081407.1, on the reverse strand, counting down.
CAATTCAGTGGACTTCATAGTCTTATCTTGTTATTTGGATTGATGAGTGGGTGCTACTACTTAGGGGGAGTAGTCAATGTGTGATTCCGTTGTTCAGATTTGAGAACAATGATTTGTATATGCCTTTGGCATTGATGTCAAAGGGGGAGAGATGCATGTGAAAATTTGTCTTATTTATCTAGATTGCTATGTGTACATGATCTCAGGGGGAGATTGCTGGAGTTGATTTCCTTCTTTACATTGATTATTTTTCACATTCATGTGTTACCATCAATGCCAAAGGGCGAGATTGTTGGATATTAGAGTTGTTGGAATGTGTTGTTGTCATTGATGTCAACATATTCTTGTGTTCTTGTGCTTCAATGTTGCAGAGAGTTGGTTTGGTTGTAGATATGTTGATGCAGATTAATGGGTTTTGAGATACTTATCTCTAGTTGATTTAGTATAAGTTTCATTGTTTCTGAAGGTGATTTGATCAAGCTATGTGATTTGGTGGATGATTGGTTTTTCTATTGGTTCTATATTGCAAAAGTTGTGATTTTTGGTTTATATTGCTCCAGATTTGATTCTTTATGTTGAGAGGATTTTGGAGAGTGTTTGGGATGTTCATGTGTGTCCTTAGTTTGGGTGGTTCATGATTTGGAACTTCACAAGTGTATCTTTCAGTTTGTTAGTAAGTTATGTTGGTGTACTTGAGCTCCAGAAGGAAAATAATGATGCTTCTAGTTATTTGAGTTGTTGCGGAGGAATTCATATTGCTTGTTGATGTTCTTCAATCATGTTCTATGTGTTTTGGTGGTCTGCATTGATTATGGTGCATGTTATTGAAGATTTTATTGGTCTGATGGTATTCTTCGTGTTGTACGACTTTCTAGCTAACCCGATGGTTGTTGTGTGTGTGCGAATGATCTTGGAGAGATATTCGGCGGTGTTGCGTGTTTGAGGTTTTAATTTGGGTCCATTCTATGTCCTTGTCGATATTGTATTAGTCCGCATATTGATTTATGTATCATGTGATGTAATTTTGTAATTAGGTCTTATGTGTTGAGCCGACCTTGAAGTTAAGGTTGATGATTTGTATAAATAAGTGTTGTAATCGTGTAAGATGTATGTTTGCAATTATGTCTGTATTCTTTGAGAGTGTTGTATGTGCAAACACGCGAATTGATCTTTCAAAAGTGTGTAGGAGAGCTAAGAAGTGTTGCAGTGCAAACAATGTGCTTAACCAGAATTGTGATCAAGCATTCGAAGATGCTATTCTTTCAATTCATGTAATTCGAATTGTTGTCCAATCTTTGTAAGGCAGTGAGCCTTCCCAGGGTTGTAGCCCTTTGTTGTTTTTGAGCAGTGATCACTAGGCAGTGTGCCTGAATGCATGTGCATTCCCCATTGTAATATTTACATATACTACTACTACAGAGTATCATCATATTGTGGGTAGGTTCCCACCATGGTTTTTCCCTTAACCGGATTTTCCACGTCAAAAATTTGTGTGTTATGTGTGTTGTTGATGTGGTGGTTATCTTTACTATTGTTGTTCTTGATCATATTTGAAGTTGAGATTTATTTGTTTAAGTTTGGTGAAAACTGAGTCACCCCCCTCCTCAGTTTTCATGCATTGTTGTTGCCAACATATTAGAGATCTATAATTGAGATTTATGTAAACAAACAAGATAAGGTGATAAGGAGAGTATGATATTGCAATGCCAAGCTTTCATAGGATGGACCAAGATCACGAAACTAACACACAATTGAAAGAGAAAGTAGACCAATTAACTTCCCACGTGCAATATAGATAGTTGGTTCAATTTAGTCTTTATCTATGTTAGTACATTCGTCAATCACAATTCTAGATAAATACATGCGATCTATGGGGAAATTCAGTTGCATCATAGAAGCCATAAAAAGAAAAGAAAGAAAGCTTATTTTATAGTACATGATGTTGGGCGGTCAAAACCCATTGATGATGCCATTAAGTTGCATCATGAAATTATGGTAGATCTAGATTCCATGACTAATTTAGAGAGTAAATTTGATGAAGAATTGCATATACTAGAATGTACTATGGTAAAAACTAACTTTGCAACCTTAGTATAAGATAACACTTTTTATGAATATTATTTAGTCATACCAAATGAATGACATAAACCAATGAAATGAAGAATTATGATTTTTAGTGAAGGGAAAGGTGAATTCAAATAACTTAAAGATTTCGGTCATACCACCTTGTTTGATGTCTAAGATTTCATTGAAAAAACACTGTTCGTTTATTATGATGATAAAAATTCCATCAATTTTGCAAATGTTTCTAACAAAGTTGATAAAAAGAGAGTTGTCCAAAGATTCAGGATTTGATATATATTCAATCAATGGATTATTAAGATGTAAAACTTGTTTAAATATTCTAAAAAAAAAATCAAATATCACAAAATTACTTGCCAAGTTATTAAACACTCAAATCTCTCACAACATCCACTACAAGTATTTAAAGGGCCTTGATCGAGTTGTTAAAGAAGTTGTAGACAAGCTAAGAGAATATAATTATAGGCTCCAAGGTGTTGAGAATGAGTCAATCTAAATAGATAATGGTGGTAAAATCAAGAGTTCTCTTTAAATAATGTACATAATATTTAAATGAATGCCAATTTTTAGTTCAGACATTTTTCATATTATATAGTGGTTTTATAAAATCTTATTAATGCAATATTTTATACACATCTAACAAATAAATTCATTTTCAAAATGTTGTATTATATTTAATAACAAACTTAAAGCTAATTATGTTTTAATATATAATAAATAATGAAATATTGTACACTTTTGACAAAATCTTACAACAATGCATATTTTATGTTATTATTTTATTCATACTTCTACATTTCTATTTATAAATTATCTCACATCTATTGAAAATTGAGATACATAATTACCACGTCTCTTAACAAATATTTAAACAAAAATAATTAAAAAAACTTTATATAATAATAATTATTATTATTATTTTTATGCTAAGTGTTATCAGCTGTGGGGATAGCGCCCTATATTAATAAAGGGAAATGAGTACATAATTATGTTATCATATATCCAAAATCCCTTCACCTAGGGAAGGGCATAGCTACATGGTAATGATATATAAAAAACACTACGCTTAGGGAAAGATCAAATCTACATGCCAACCTATTATATCCGACCAACATAGACCTAAGTCCTAATTCCTAGCTTTGTCTGATAAAGCGAAGGATATCCATTACTACCTCCCCAATGCTGAGGAGATTGTCAGTTGAACCCTCAGATAACCACCAATTCTCAGACTCCAAAAGCCTCCTGAAATTGTTGAGGTTGCCACTCAACACACTAGCTTTGAACGTGTGCCAAGCCTCTCTCCCAAACCAGACTCTTCTTCTCTACTCAGCTCCACGAGCCTCCTCTGCAGGACCCTCCTCCCCCTCATCATGATCAGATTCTGACATTTCTGTCAAACCCACGGCCTCTTCCTCATTTACCTCCTCCCCCGCCTCACTATTTGCCTCTGTCACCTCAGTCTCTTCACCATCTGATTCCTCTTGACTTCTTTCTGACAAGTCCTTTGTGTCTGATGCGGAAGAAGATCTCTCTGCAGGTTTGAAATACAGCTTCAGGATGCTCTCCCTAGCTCCTTCCCTTAGTTCAATAATAGCATCTACTACAACATGGATGTTCACTTGCATCAAACCGATATCCACAATGGGAGTGATTACTGCTCCATAAACAAGCCCATCGCACCAATGGCGATCCAAGCTCAAAGAGCAGTCCACCAAGGAGATGACTGCCCCACAAATTTCTTCCTCTAGTACAAACAAATTTAAACATTGTCGCTCCAGGGAATTACCACAGTTAACGCAGCTCAGACCCACAAAAGGCGACATTTTTACAAACCATGTTAACTGACTCCCTCTTGTCCCTCCTTAAAAAGGATGCCAACCACTAGAACCTTCCGGACCTTGTTACCAAAGAGATCATGTGGTATCCGCATTCAATTCATTAACCTGCAAACTTTGGCTGTTTACTGCTAGAGGATCAGCTAGCCTGTACCCTTCGTCGTCACTCTCTAAATGCTGGGACTCATGAGGAACCGGATCACAAAATATTTTCCTTTTAATCATACTACCATACCACCTATGTTCCGACTCGTGAAAGGCCTTTGCATACTTAGTCTATCCAATCCCCATACGATGCTTATCTGGTCTCTATTCAAAATAGTATCCAATACCACTGTATCTATATCCTCTTCACCGAAAATGATTGTACCAATATTCTTATCAATCCCAATATTGGCCAGAAGGTTTGCCACCTTATTACCTTCCCGATATGTATATTTGAATTCAAAAGAATTGAAGGATCCTAGAAACTTATTAATGTAAGGTATCCACTTACCAAGTTTCCAATTCAAGAAGCTTGACTTACTAACTCCATTGATGATAATATGTGAGTCTCCTTCAATGCAGATTTTGTCATGTCCTTTTTGAACACATAAGTCCAATCCTGTCGCCAATGCTCTAATCTCTGCTTCATTATTTGTGGCGAGTCCCAGACTTCTAAACAATCCTCCCAGTAGTATCCTCGAGGAATTTATGATGACCGCACCAATTCCTGATGGGCCAGGATTCCCTCTACTAGCTCCATCAAAATTCAGTTTCACCCAGTCACTTTGCGGAGAGACCCATCTAATTAACTTCTTATTTATTTTGGGAATAGGGGTGACCCCCAACTCCCAATCTCTGAGTGACCAATTGTGTTCCATCTCCCTATCCCAACTACAGTACCTGAGTGATTTAGCTTTGGGGGGCTTGCCATTAATCACTTCTGCAATTCCCTCCTTGATTTTGAAAATCACCTCCTCTATCGAAAGAAATGTTTCTTTGAAGATCCTCTTGTTCCTCTCCTTCCAGATGTGCCATATTAACAATGCATGGGTGATCTGCTACAAACCACTCCACTTCGAATGATTTATTTTTGGCCACGCCACAAGGAAGTCCTTGAGTAGCTCATTTCTGACCGAAATGAACTGCAACTTATCCACGAGCCAATCCCAACACGCTTCTACAAAGGGACACCAGTATAGTAAGTGATTGGCTAACTCTTCATTCCTTTTGCACAATACACACCAACTTGGACTTGAGATCCCAATGTGCTTTAATCTGTCACCAGTCAGAATTTTGCCATGAAGAGAAATCCACAAAACTGCTCCAGCTTTGGGGAGACCAATGTTATTCCAGCAAAGATAATAAGGCCACTTTCTTTCTCTCACTCTTTGACGTTGGATCTCATATCCCAATTTCACACTGTACTTACCAGATTTGGAAGCACACCAAAAAATGGTATCCTCCTATTTTGACTGCAAGACGCATCTATTTTCGAGGAGATCTGCCAACTTCAAGCACAACCTACTATCCCTAATGTCAATAGATTTCCATCCCAGCATCCCACCATTACTCGAGCTGTCGACAACATAATCTTTGACAATAGGACAACTTTGCTTTTGACTTCTTTGATCCATTCCTGTTTAACAAAAAAATCACATAGCACCTGCTCACCTTCCCATGAGTCTCGCTAAAACATGGCCATCTAACCATTACCAATGTGCAAGATAAATACTTGGTGATTATGCTCCTGCTATCCCACAAGAAATTCCAAGTCGAGGAACCTCTTGCTGCATCCGCAATGGTAAGGATCCTCTTCGAGCTCTCCCTGTCCAAATATTTCTTCCTAAAGATTATGCACCACAACTTGTTTGGTTGTTCATACATTTTCCAAGTTAATTTCGCCCCCAACACGCGGTTCCAAAGATCTATCTTTCTCAGCCCAGCACCACCTTCATCCTTTAGAAGGCACATGGTGTCTCAGTTGATCAGGGGAATCTTCCTATGGTCTTTGGCACCTTCCCACACAAATATCTTAAGCAACCCATCCAGCTTCCTCCTAGCCACCTGCGGTATCTTGAAACAGGACATATTGTAGACCGGAATGGCCGAGAGGACTACTCTAATCATAGTCAACCATCCTGCCTACGAGAGCCACCTGTTTTTCCACATTTCAGACTTCCGTTGGCACGAGTGGATCACATCCTCCCAGATATGGCTCTGCCTGCAACTGGAACACATTCTAACCCCTAAATATTTGATTGGGAGAACCCCAGTCTTAAATTCCAAGAGGTTGGCAATCTTGGTTTGAAGGGGCTTGCTGGTATTGAAGAAGAAAACCTACGGTTTTTCCCTGTTCATCACCTGTCCTGATGCTTGACTGTAGATATCCAGGACACTCTTAATTTCCCCTGCTTATTTCAAAGTTGCTTCGCCAAATAGAATTGTGTCATCCGCAAATTGCGAATGCATGATGGTCTCAAAGTTTTCATGCACCCTGATGCCTTTCCACGTGCCTTCACTATTTCTCCTTTTGATGAGGTTACCCAACACCTCTGCCATCGGAACGAACAATCAAGGGGAAAGAGGATCCCCTTGGCGCAACCCGTTTGTGGCCTCGAAGAGTCCATAGACTACTCCATTTATAATCATAGAAAAAATCACCGAAGAGATACATAATTTAATGCATTCAATCCAATCTTTCGGGAAACCAAATTTGTTAAGAACACAGACAAGAAAATCCCAAACCACCTTGTCGTAAGCTTTTGCAACATCAAGTTTAATGGTCATACCTTTTTGTTTGCCTTTCTGCATGGAGTGCAGTACCTCTGCTACCCAAATGATACTGCCCGCTAATTCTCTGCCATGAGTGAAGCCATTTTGGTTTTCGGAAATTAATTTGGGCATTACTATCTTGAGCCTATTGGCCAGATATTTCGAGATAATTTTATATATTGTGTTGCATAATGAGATGGGTCGGAAATCCGCCATGGATACGCAATCCTCTTTCTTTGGAATTAACACTATCATGGTGTGATCTAGTTCTTTAACAAATTTATGTTTTTTCCTAAACTCATCTACAACTAGCCAAATGTCTCTCCCCATGAACTCCAAACAGTTTTGAAACAAATTTGTAGTCATCCCATCTGGACTAGGGGCTTTGTTTGGGTGTAATCCAAACGTCGCAGCCTTAACTTTCTCCATTGTGAAGGGCGCTGCCAGCAAATCAACATCCAATTTGGAGAGAAGATTGTGCTTAATATTTGCGTCAACAAGGTCTTCAAAATCAAAACGCCCCACTTCAGCATTCCCTAGAAGTCTTTGAAAATGATTAAGGGCTGATCACTAAATTTCCTCATCATCCATCTTCCAATGGTCGTTTTCATCCTTGATGGCACTGATCTTGTTATGAATTCTTTTGGCTTTTGAGGAAGCATGAAAGAATTTTGTGTTACGTTCCCCTTCTGAAATCCATAGCTCTCTCGACTTATCCCTCCAAAAAATTTCTTCTCTTTTTAGAACTTTATTGTACTCCTTTTTCAAATTGTTTTCAAGTAGAAAATCTTCTTTAGTCATCCCGACCATCATCACTTTCTGGTTAAATGCTTCAAGTTCTTCCTCTAATCTCAATTTTTTTGAGAAAATAATCTTGAAGGTCAATTTGTTCTAGACCTTGATCTTATGTTTTAAAAAATGAAGTCTTTTAACAAATCTAAAGCTAGGAGTGCCTACGAAGGTGTTTCCTTCCAACCACCATTCCCTAAGTTTGTCTTTGAAACTAGGGTCACTCCACCACATACTTAGGAATTTGAAATATCTATCCTCTGTGTCTGTGAGTCTCCTTGCTGATTGATAGCGAAATTGGTAAATGATCCGAGCCACATTGGGGGATGATGCATGTTACCAATAACATGTCCCCAGCCAACCACCATTCTCCAACAAAAAACCTATCCAATCTTTCTGAACTTTTAGAGAAATTTAGCCTTTTGTTCATCCAAGTTAATTTGCCATTTTTCAAGATGATATCAATAAGCTTATTTTGTTCAATGAAATCTCTGAAATCCTCCATAACTTTTGAGCATTTTCTGAGCCCACCTTCTTTTTCGTCCACGTCCAACAAAGCATTGAAGTCACCTACTATGATAGCTCTATCCAGCTCAACAAGGTTTGCTTGTAGTGTAATTTCTCTCCTGACTTTCAATTTGTCTTCAGTCTTCATCGGTCCATAAACATTAAAAATTGGGAACCGTAGATTTGTGCCAATGCCTTTGATCTCACATGCCATTCAATTCTCATGGGAGGCAATAGGAACCACCTCAACCGTAGCCGGATTCCACACCATCCCTAGTCCCCTGCAGAGCCTGTTGCATCCTAGAAAAACCCATCCCATTTGAAACATGAATTAATAAACTGCCCAATTTTATCTCCACCAAGCTCGGTCTCTTGTAAAAGTAACACATCAGGATTATGAATAGACAAAAACCGCTTAACCAAGCATTTCTTGTCAGGGGTCGTTAAGCCCCTGACATTCCAAGATGTGATTTTCATCTCTTACCAAGGGAGAACCCTTCTCCCTTGGTTTTCTTCATAAATTCCAGTATGCTGATGATCCCTTTTTTCCCTGCTCTCTCCTCTCTTTTCTGTCGATTGCTCCTTCTACCTATAAAACATTTGGCCTTACCCAACAGAGCATTAGTTGACTGACTGATGTACCTTGGATCAATATTTTCCAATTCATCATCTTGTAAAAATCCATCATCCATGCCCATCTCGAATTCAAACTCAGTATCAAATAGTCCTCTGCACGAAGGGTTAGCTTGAGGAGATTGGAGCATCAATTTCCCCATCTACTTTAATATTCAAACTCGAACCATCGTCACAGTCACCTAGGACCAAGACCTTTTCTTCCTCATTAGTGGCCTTCAACAAGCAAGGTGCTGATACCGGGGAAGTCAAAGGGTTCTGCACATGGTTGCGAGTCTGACCATCCTCTCCAGGTTTCTTTCCTTCTTGATCCGTAACCATTTTTATTCCCGACTTTCGCCTCCAAACCTTGGATGGTTTTCTGACGACATTCCTGGCCTTCCTCACAAACATCTTGCAAGCCTCCAATCCATGAAATTTGCTCCCGCATCTGGGCCATTGCTTAATTTCTTTTTCAATTTCCACTTGTTGTCGCCAATCTCCACTTGCAGTTAAAAGAGTCAAGGATAAAGGAATCCTTTTAACTGCAACAATCCTCAATCGAGCAAATTTGTAGAGGTCTTCCTTGTCATCAAAGTCTACTTCCAAGAGGGTACCCAGGGTCCTACCGATCTTCTCCAAAACATTCTCGCTCCAATATTCAATGGGTAGATTGTATAAACGAATCCAAACCAGTGCAGAGTAAACAACCAACGGTAAAGGATCGAAGTTCGGAACCACGATTGCAGGTATATTGCATGATCATGCACAAACCAATTCTCCTGGTTGAGGATACAATCTCTATCATTGCCTTCTATTGGTGTAAATAAATATTCATCATGGATATTATTACACCTTACTTAAGTTTACTTAGGAAATGCATTTCATATTAGTTTGGGTATGAGACACTTGGGTGTTTGTGCCACATTGGGATAGTGTGTGTAGGAGAATTTCCACCTTTTATGGACTTATCTTGTTGTTACACTCCACATTCAGTGGGTGATCCACCTCATGTGGAATATTTTATTGTTTCTCCTACCTACCCACACCTATTTCCTACATACCCTTGTTTCTTATTGAGCCACATGTCATGTTTGTGTGCTCACATATCCATATAGCCTTGCATATATAAGCAGACTCATATTCATTGTATGTAATTTGAACAATTGATGATCTAGTTGATCAGTATTTTCATCTTGATAGAATACAATTTATTTCTATCATCTATTTTGTTCTCTCTTATTTGTGCTTTCCATTGCCTCTTTATCTTGGCAAAATATCACATGGTATCAGAGCCATTAGAGTGCTATTGGTTTGTCAATTGAGAGAAATTTGGGGTTTTACATTTTGGAGCTTTCTATTGCAGGTTATTATTGGAGCTTGTTGGGTCAGATCTGAGATCACCATTGGATTGAGGAGGTCCGAGCAATTAAGAACTGCATTTTATTTCGTCCAAATCCGACATCCGAGGCCAAATCTAGAGCCGTTTGAAGGTGGAGGGTGGTGACTTGTCCCGACACTGATCTGCAATTTTGGAGCATTTTTGGCCAAATCCGTTATCGCCATTGCGCTCAGAAAGCCCAAAAACCCCAAGATCGACTGTCAATTCATCGAAATCGGCCTCCATTACCCCGAGTTGAAAAAATCTCCCCTCCTAGCCTGCCGTACGGACTTGCAGGTAGAGGTCTAAAAATATTTTTTTATTTTTTCCGTTTTTAATTAATTTCAGAAAATCAAAAAAATAAAAAATAATTTTTTTTAGTTTTATTGAAGGGGGGGGTGCATTTTTTGTTTTTTATTTTAAAAAAAATTTAAAAAGGCAAAATTATTAATACCCCCATGCGGAGGGGCCCGCAGGTACGGTACCTGCAGGTGGCCTGCGGGCCAAAAGAACCCCCCTCCCCCAAAAATTAAAAAAAGTTAAAAGATTTTTTTTTTTTGTAAAAAACAAAACAAATCACCCCCTCAATAAAGTTTTTTTAATTTTTTTTTAATAAATAAAAAAAAATTCACTTTTTTCTTATTTAGTTAAATAAGTTTTTTTTAATAACAAAAAATAAACTTTTTTATAAACTTTTTTTTTTCATTTCATTTTGTTTTTTCAAAAAAAGTGGCTATCGCCTTTTTTAATTTTTTTTCTTTATTTTTTAATAAAGTTTTTTTTATGGGCATAATAATTTTTTTTTTCTAGATTTTTCAAATCTTTAAAAAACAAAAACATCATTTAATAAGTCAAATTGAGAACACTTTTTTTTGTCACTTCACACCTGTCTTGTAGTGCTTCCAACCGACAACCAAAGGGGGGGGGGGTTGATTTGCTCCTTTACATCTCTTGGCCACATCCCAATCGAAGGCGTCTTTTTCTGTAGTATTCTACAGGGCTTCTTGGTGGCATCATTTTCATGTTTTCAGACTTGCACTATCATGTTGTATGCTCTTGCATGAGCAATGTTGTACTCGCACTATCATAAAGTGGCACACCTCTTTGTATCTTGTCATTGTTGACATATTTGATGTAATCCTCTAGTATACATAGATTAAGAATATCTTGTGAGACTTGGTGCATGGCTCTAGTTGAGACTTAGATTGTACACATTTGTGCATGGCTCCCGTGAGACTTTGATTGTACCGGTATTTCTGCTATTTATGAGTATCCAGATGATGCTCACAACAGGTTGTCTCCATGTCTGATCTTCATTTTGTTGCAGCGAGTGATTCATCGTCATTGACTTGGTACCTGGTTTTGTCACACTTTGACATTATTGGTGCAGCATAGGCTCTCTTTCTTCCTTATGGGGAGGTATTTTGGTCATCATCATTGAACCATCTTTGTAGGAGATTCCACATTGAGGGGGGGCTTCTTGGTCTCTCTTCTTCATCTCTCTTTTGGTGGGGAGTTTTTTCCCATGTGGTTTTTCTCTCTTTCCCTGCTTTATGGGAGATTGCATTTGCATTTGTACATGGGTACCTAACATGGCCTCGTAGTCGGGACCCATCTTGCATTGTAGACTTAAGTGCATTCCTCTAAGTTGCACTTAAGGGGGGGGGGGGGGGGTTGGTGTAAATAAATATTCATCAAGGATATTATTACACCTTACTTAAGTTTACTTAGGAAATGCATTTCATATTAGTTTGGGTATGAGAGACTTGGGTGTTTGTGCCACATTGGGATAGTGTGTGTAGGAGAATTTCCACCTTTTGTGGACTTATCTTGTTGTTACACTCCACATTCAGTGGGTGATCCACCTCATGTGGAATATTTTATTGTTTCTCCTACCTACCCATACCTATTTCCTACCTACCCTTGTTTCTTATTGAGCCACATGTCATGTTTGTGTGCTCACATATCCATATAGCCTTGCCTATATAAGCAAACTCATATTCATTGTATGTAATTTGAACAATTGATGATCCAGTTGATCAGTATTTTCATCTTGATAGAATACAGTTTATTTCTATCATCTATTTTGTTCTCTCTTATTTTATCTTTCCATTGCAGAGTAAACAACCAACGGTAAAGGATCGAAGTTCGGGAACCACGGTTGCAGGTATATTGCATGATCATGCGCAAACCAATTCTCCTGGTTGGGGATACGATCTCTATCATTGCCATCCTCAAACAATACCACAAAAAAACCCTTTGGGATGAATTTGGTGACTGTCCGCATCCCCCAATTGTCTTCCACCCATTTTTTGATTTCTTTTCTTGGTTAGTTCAGCCCGATAATCCTTGCAATGACTGCGTGCTTTTCCCAGAAGACCACATCCTCCTCCAGTTCCTCTGTGAAGTCTATGCATATCTCCTCCGGATTTTGTCTTTTCCCTCCAAATCCGCCATTATTGATTAATGACATTTACAGAACATTGAATGTTGAGTTAATTATTCTTGATATCTATTAACTTTATATAATTATTTTACTCTTACTTTTAAATTTATTATTTTAAAATTATCCTACATCTATGAAAATTAATAAATACAAATTTATTTACAATAACTTTTAACAAAATTTAATAAAAATTATAATTGAAGAATAAAAATACTTTATATAATTATTTTATTCATAGTTTTAGATTTATACCAATACACCCATTTATTTATTATAACCTTTAACAAGTTCAACTATTATTTTGTTCACTTTTAAATTTTAAAGTTTAAAATTATCCCACATTTACAGTTTTAATTTTTTTTATCCTACATCTATATAAAAACTACCTAATGGATATGATGTTTTTATTAACAAAAGCTCGATGCTTTGCTGAATTTGTTTTTCCTGTATTTTTAGTTATTAGTTAAACAGCGCTTTTCAACTTACGAATACATTTTCCCCCTTCCTAGAGAGTGGAAATTGTTTGCTAATGAAGGATTAAACACCTTATTATTTTAGCTTAATTCTTCAATGGATGTGGTATTTACAATTGGATAGAAGAAAGGCAAGCTCTCGAGCACAATTTCCATTGCTGAACATTGTTAATTCTCTATTACAAATTGCAGACCAGTTATAAAAGGATGTTTTCCAGACAGACAAAATGAACTGTAGGGTTTAGGAGGGTTCTCGTACTCATTGTTGAAGAGTTCAATCAGGCCAGTGCTTTTGCACGATTAAAAGTTCAAATATCTGGGTAAGAAACCTTCATTGACCACTATGGGAATAAAAGATCTTTTCAAGGTCATGAAGCCTTACATTGACAGAGTTCATGTCAACAAATATGCAGGGAAACGAGTAAGTATTACCATCCTAGTCACAGTCAGTCTAGTCTAGCATGGATTTTTGTTAACATTATTCATTTCTGGATTGCACTGTCTGATGTTGAAAAATATTACACAATGCAATCTAGAAATGAATAATGTTAACATTATAAACTGTGGAAATTACATGATTTCAATGGATATTTCTTTTTTTCCGCTAAGGTCAATGTATTTGGGTTCTTCCCTTGCACTCAAACCATTTTCCTATAATACCTTCCTAATCAAAACAGACTTGAAAATCTTTTGTTTTGCTCAGTGTTTAATAGTTGAACATTTTTTCTTACACTCAAAATCATTTTTTGGTCTTTAACAGGTGGGTATTGATGCTTACTCATGGCTTCACAAAGGAGGTTTCTTCATTTCCTTTTTTTTTGTTTTTAAGTTAAGCAAGCTTTACGTTTCGCCATTCCAGGTGGGCTTACTGTGGTTTGTCCTTAACCAGCCTATTCATGCAGTATGGAGATTTGCCAGAGAGCTCCCAATACAAAAAGTTCTAATCTTCCCTACATGAAGTATTTTATGGAAAGAATAAGTATGCTTAGGTACTACAATGTCATTCCAGTTGTTGTTTTTGATGGTGGGAGACTTCCATCTAAAGCTGCCACAGAACAAGAACGCCAGAGGTATGCTCATTTTGGAAAAATTAAAATATTATGCTAAATGTTTGGTGTGTGCCTTTTTCATTAATTATGTTTCAGTGGTCTCTTAGGTTATGATCCTATGGAGGGAGGTTGGCTAAAAATTCTCAGTTTCTGCTAAGAAATTTGAAGTGGAAGTGACAATTCTAAGACTAGAAATTATAGCAACCATATAGAAATAGAAATTATATAATCAGAAATGTAAAGTTCCTAAACTGGTGGAGTAAACATTCAGCAGTTTCTCCTCAATACCAACTTAATTTTTGTAGCTATATATGTGGTTCTTCTACTTGACAAGGAAGATTCATTTTAATCCTGTATCTGCATGTTTTCAATTTTGCGGGTTTGTCCTCGTGGCAAAAGTAGGACCTTTCCATAGGACTGGTAAAACGTATTTGACTCTGATTTCTAATTTAGTGGCATGTATTGCTGTAAACTACACATAGATGCTTTTGAATATATGTTATTTACTATATAATTTGGTGATCTTCTATGCTTGCCCTGACTAAAACTTCTTATTTACATTACTGTACCTTTTGCCTTTTTGTTGTTGTTGTTGTTGTTGATGATGCTATTAGTGTGGAGTATCTGTCCAACTTTGGAATCGATATTGCATTGAATTGCCTTTACCTCATCGTACAAATTTACCACATTCTCTCATTCTTGGATCCCTTTTACACATCTGACCCCTATTTTAATTGGCTATATCGATGCAAAACCCATGAATAGGATTTACCATGTCCTTGGGGAACTCCATTTGCATTTCACAGCTAAAACTTCCTATTTTAAAAATAACATCAGATTTGGCTCTTTCTGTTGACTTTATTCTTCCATGGCATTTGCCAAATTCTGTGTTGTTTTTGGTGATTGACAACATACCTGCTGAGGTTGTGGGTTGCCTTAATGTGGAGGTACTTTCTTCATGAATTCATCACTTCACTTCTACACCACAATACCTTCGATGCCCAATTTCATTTTGATTCAGTACACTGAGTTTTATTTCCTTTTTTCTGCAGTGTGGTTTTATTGTATTGTCACACCAAAACTAAAAAAGGATAATTGCAGGGTTGAGGTTTGTGAATATATTTTAATTCACTTTCACATTGCAGGAGAATGGGGTATTTAAGAAAATAAAACATGTGAACCATTCTTTAAATCATCAAGATGCATTATGGCTTGTATATTTATTCCACATAACAGTGTAAATTTTTTAATATAAGTGTAGACACCTAAAAATGGTCAACGCTTGTGGAGTCATACTTTAACATTGGCGCATTGCCTTATTTTAGGTTTTTGCGTCGCATTAACATTTTTTCTATGTTGCGTACTTGGTCTTTATCATTTGCGAGCATCGAGTCCTTCTTCTGCATTCCTCATTTTTATCGCTTTTGAATTAGGATTTTGTCCTCTTATCAATCTTGTCGTTTTGAGATCGATTTGTCATCGATCCTTGTCCTTGTCAATCTCGTCAATTTTGCGATCGATTTGTCATCGATCCTTGTCCTCTTCAATCATGTCAATTGGCATATATCAATTTGGTCTCTTTATCAATATTGGTCAATTTGTCAACCAATTTCAATTGTTTATCAATCAAATCATTTATCAAGTTAGAATCATGATTAAATCGAATCTACATCAATTATCTTTTGTCAAGACCTAATCTTCTAAGGTTTTATGATTTATTCATTTAATCTTGTTTGGCATTTTCCCTCTAGGTTAAATAATTCATTTATTTATCCTAAGTCTTCTTGTCACAATTAAATATTTGTTTAATTGGCTAATTAATTCCTCCTCTTTTTGTGAATTAATTAATGAATGAAAAATTGTTAATTAATTCACTTAATTTTCTAATTTCATCAATTTCTAATTTTCCTAATTCAATTTCCACCTAATCAATTTCTCTCTAGTCTCTCCCTATTTTTGTGCTTCGGTGGAAGCATGAATTTCTCATGCATCATACTGTTGGCATAGCAAGATGTCATAAAGCTTTTAGTCCTCTAACCTTTGCATTGGCAATATGTCATAATTCATGACATAGAAGGTGTCATAACCTTCTTCCTTCAACTCAATTTTGCCATTTTGAAATCAATTGCCTCTAATATCAATTTCATTCTAATCTTGTTTTTTCTCCAATTTATCTATAAACTGGATGAATTTCTTCAATCAAAAGATCTGGTCGAATCAATCACGCTTCTAGTACCCTTATGCTGTCGTCTCGTCTTGTCAATCTTGCTTTCACATTATACTTATGCACTTGAAGGTGAGATCCACAAAACAAAGCTATTTGAAGGAGAAAGAAGGACAATGGAGAATCATGGAGGAGACATTCACGTTTGCGATGGTTTGCATTTCATTTGAATGTTTTATTTCCCTATCTCTATTGAGTGTTTTTAGGATTCTTGTCACTGCATTTTAGTTTTCGTGATTGAGCTAGACCAATTTCCTATTTGCTTTGATGATTTCCAGATTCCTATCTACAATAAGAATCATCGATGTATACACGCAAGTGTTAGTTACCATGTATTAAGGCGATCCCAATTGTGGTTGACATGGCTAAAAATTCAATATTTTAGAATTCTTCCCCTCTTAACTCTTTCTATTGATATTTTACTATCACATTGACTCTGCCCAATTTTGGAATTTGATACTCCAAAGCCTACCTTGAATTGCTTTTCTCTGATTGGACAATTTAGTTTTCTTATATTGCTCTAAAGAATGTGAAATTAAAATACCCCTATATATACACACATGTCACGTGATCCTCTCTTTTTGGTCTTTGTTAAAACTTCTTAAACACACTCTCTTTTCCCTCTCTTTATGTTGTTATTCTTGTATGGTTCAGTGCCCTCATTTGGAAATTGCATCTGTATGTTTAATTGTTTTTTCTTTTCTTGTAGATAGTGATTTTTTTGTATTGCAATACAAAGCCTTAAAAGCCAGCTGCTGGGGCAATCATTTGGAAATATTTTCACACTTTGAAATGGAAGGGAGGAAACTAAAGAAGAGTGTGTTCTGAGCTGTTATCCTAAATCATCAAAATACATATTTCATGTCTTTCAAAAGAGCAGTAAATGCATGTGTTGAGTAATTTAGGCTTTGAGGCTTCTAATTCTTAATTTGAATAGAATCTGAATCCTGGCAAAAGTTTTTAATTCATGCTGACGTCACTTTGGTATTTCTTTTTTTATTAAAATACAAGTGCAGATAAATGACAGTCCGATGTTATTGTTGGCTTTGTTAAAGACAAACTAGAATTGATGAAAATCCCTTTCAATATTGGTGATCAGAGAGGGAGAAATAGAAAAAAACAGATATTATGTTCTCGTCATGTGTTATTTATTATTAATGTCTATTGGATTCTGGCTTCAAAGATGAAAGAACTTTTGAGATTTTCAAAATTATACCCAAATTCTTGACTTATTTGGTGAAATTTTCTTTTTGCGTGGGCACTTTCTTCAAAGGTTGTCTACCATTAGTTGACAGATTGCAACCTGGAAGATTCTCAATGCCTGTAAACTAAACGAATAAGCAGAGAACTGGAAAAAATTAAAATGTTAGAAGTCATCTTTTACAACACAGAAAAGGTGTCATGCCAAAAGAAGTGACGATCTTTTCACATAACTGAATACAAAGTTGAGAATAAAAGATAAAATCTAATTATTTTAATTAATGAAGCCAAATCATCTATTGTAAGATACCTAATACAATCTCTTATTAGTTTTCTATGTTGGAACATTCAAACAAGAATAGAACCTTAAAATCTATACTGTTTATGTAACACAATTTTTTCTTGGAGCCACATTACTAAAATAAGAGATTCCTCTTTTGTTCCTTGCCATCGATAGTTAATACAATATTTTTAAAAAGTTCTGGTAAGGGTGAGAATTCTAGCATACAAAAACAAAACTTACCTGAAAGACACGTGAAATGAATTCCCTGGACACGCTTTGTAAAATAGAGGACCATTTAATCATGATTTTAAGGAATTTGGATTCTTAACAATTATATGTTGCAGGAAGAGAGATGCCAACCTGGAACAAGCTCGAACCAAGTTATCCCAGGGAGATTTTACTGGTGCTATTGAATTTTTTCAGGTATTTCTTTTCTAAGTTCTACAAATAATTTTTTTTTCTAGATTTGAATCACTTTCAAGCCTTCTAATTCTCATGGAATTTTACCATTTATGAAATATAGCTTTCCTGTTTAGGAGCTTTACCTTTTTGATTGTGCTTTTGAATTTTTCGAGATATTTCTTTTTAGTTTGCCAATGATCATTTGCAGATTCTATTGTTTTTGAGCTTTCTAGCTTCCATGTAAGTTTATCATCTGTTAAAATTTTAATGTAGCTCAACTGTCTATGACCTTTAGCTTTTTACTCTAAACAAATCTTTGCTGCCTTATCTTTCACAGGGAGCAATAAAGATTACACCATTCATGGCACACGAGCTTATCCACGTAACGGTCCAATTTTCGTGAAATAGTTTTATGTATCTTTTCTGTTCGTACTGAATACTATGATATATTGCAGCTTGATGACGAATGGCCTTTTTCATAAATATCTTTGATTTCAGATCCTTAAAGAAGAATGTGTTGAATATATGGTTGCACCTTATGAAGCAGATTCTCAATTGGCTTACTTGTCTATGTTGGACCCAGAGAAAGGTGGATTAGCAGCTGTCATAAGTGAGGATAGTGATCTATTGGCATATGGGTGCAATGTGGTTCGTATAGTCCCTAAAATCACAGCTTAGAGTTTTCATTCTTTTATGCTTAGAGTTGAACAAATTGCTGATCGTATATTTCATTGGACTGATAACTCATTCAGGAATTTTCTTCACTATCAAAATGGAATTTCTTCCCTGATGGAATTAACAATCTTGTCTTTTGAAGGTGTTATAAATAGGTTATTTACAAAATGGATAAGTTTGGAGTTGGTGAAGAAGTTATATTGGACAGAGCTTTTGACTGCACAAATGTGTCTGCTGGGAAATTTACATTTAAATGTTTCACCCAAGAATTATTCACAGGTTATTTCTAACTCATTGCTCATGAGCTCAATTATAATTCATTATTGCTAAAAAATGTTGTATCATTAATGATTGGGGTAGAGGCATTGAACTAGATGATAGTATAATACATATAACCTTCAAAAGGGTCCAATCTAAGGTTGGTATTTACTATTAGGCTGGTTAGGATTTTGTTTAAAATTTCACATTAAACCACAATACTCTGGAGCACCTTTTCCTCCCATGGATTCCTTCTTGTTGTTTTAAAGAATTATTTTTGTGCATCTATGTCTATTTGTGTTAAGGAGGTAATGCCTTGTGTGTGCATTTGGATGTTTTAATTAAACTCTTCTTTTTCATCTGAAAATGCGAATGACCAGTTGTGCCATCTCATTCAAAGGGATGGGTTTCATGTGCTGCATTGTCTGAATAAAGTCTGCTGCTATTATTACAATCACCAAACATTTGCCATGAGATCTACAAGCATCTACTTAAAGCAAGAAAGTATCTAAAAAAACCAAAAAACACTAGAATTGGAGAACCTCGCTTGAGGGAATGCGTGAGTAAGCAAGTAAAATAGGCCTCTTAGGAGGGGAAAACATAGCCACTTCTCTGAGGGCCAACTTGTTTACATGAATTTCAAATTTTAAAGTAATCCATTAGTTTTCTCAATTAGCTAACTATGATCTATCACTCAAATTGGGCTTGAGAAGTGGGATTTCATATTCTAACACCCCCCTATATCCTGACTTGGAGGGAGAACATAACATATTGAAGATGTCATCACCTTATATCTCCCTTTGGTGGCAACTTAACTTTCAGTATCTTTTGCTCTTCAACAAACCTAGCCTCAGTGAGAGGCTTGGTGAAGATGTTTGCTATCTCATCCTCTGTCCAACAAGAGTGGTGACCAATCATCCCTTCATGGATACACTGCTTGATAAAGTGCTGATGACTATTATTATGTTTGGTCCTAGTGGGCCATTGGTTTATGAGCGACTTGAATAGCTCCTTGATTATCACATAGAAAGGTAGGCTTGGACTGAGCAATACCGTTCTCTCCTAGAAGCTGGAGAATCCAAGCAATCTCCTAAGCAGCATTAACAGCTTTTTACTACTCCACCTTTATAGTAGAAAGAGGAACCACTTATTGCTTTTTAAAGCAAGACCATGAAAGTGGTCCATATCCCAAATGAAAAGCATATCCTGATGTAGATCTACAAGTATCAATATCTCATGTCCAGTCAAAATTTGTATATTCACTGAATTTTTATCACCGCTCCTGAAATATTCAACTCCCACATGAATTGTCCTTCGATATATTTGGGAATCCTCTTTGCTGCCTGCCAATGACTGTTATTGGGTTCTTGCATAAACCTGGAAGCCAAATTAACTGCAAATAGTATATCAGGTCTGGTGTGAGTTAGGTAGATAAGGCTCTCAACTGTCTGTAAAGTTTTGCATTAGCAATGGATGAAATACATTTGGCAGAAACCTTCACACCCGATTGATAAGGAGTCGTAAAAGGCTTGCAATCCAACATACTGAACCTGTTGAATAAGTCCAAAGCATACTTAGGTTGGGATATAAAGATCTCATCCTTTTTTTGACTCACCTGAATTCCAAGGAAGTGATGTAGTAATCCAAGATCTGTTATTTCAAAGGCTCCTTTATGTTCCCTTTTCATGTCATAAATCATTCTTGATGAAGATCTTGTGAGAATAAGGTCATCAATATATAACACAATGATCAAGAAATGATTTCACTCAGCCTTGATGCACACATTGTGGTCAGACTGTCATTGAGCAAATCTTTTTTTTTTTTTTGATCGGTAAAAGGCCGAAGCCAAAAATTTTATTAATCATCATTAAAGTTTACATCACTCTACTCGTGCGGGCACCGGTAGGAAAGAGTGGAGGCGAGAAAACCTCAGGCCTTGCCCGGGACCAGAGTCCAGAAAATTCTACAACTATTACATATAAGAAGAAATTCTTGAAAATTACAATAGCACCCCGAGCTAAGGGTGATCAGGTGGGAAGATATTTTCTTTCCCTTACAAGCCCCTTTTAACATATTACAATTATCACTGTTCTCCTTGTGCCCTGTCTTGAGTTTGAGCTTTGATTAAATGTTGTTTATAGGCCTTTTTAGCACAGCTGTCTTCCTTTCTTTTGTTAAAGATGGCCTTGCTCCCCCTACATGGTTAGTTTTCATACCACTTACCAAGATTGTTAGTAAAATTTAATTTCCTATTTGAAATACTATATTTTATATTCCAGTCTAGGCTTTTTCCTCAGCCATTTATCCGATTGGGACTGCCATTCCAAGATTTAAACAGAGAAATGTAAACAGAAAATTATAAACATAGTGTTTCGATTTCCTTCTTTAGTGTTTCTAAATCCTTAACCTCATTTATCTACAAGTAAAAAGTAGTAGATATGATATAATCATAAACAGAGTTCTTAGATAATTCCCTTTTTGAACAATGCTCATCCATAGTTATGAATCACCTATTTACTTACTTTTGTTTTTGTATTAGGATGCTGTCCCTGATAATGGATGATATCCAAGATACAATAACAAAAGGGGATAAAGGGGATTTTGTCATGCCTGTATCCGTGTCCAGCCAACTCACTTAGCCATGTAAAATTTATACTAAGAGGGTAATAGAAATGGATGAGTGTCATGGCAGAATTTATCTTTAATTCTCACCCAGAATATTCTGCATGCATGCCACTTATTACCCATAGTCTGTAGAATGTCAGATAATCTTTCATGTATGGCTAGCACAACAACAAGTGACATACGAGTATATTTTAACAACTTGCAGGACTAATAGAAGTTGCAATTGATGCTCTTAGTTCATATAAGTCTACACATATAGATGTTGAAGGCCTTCATTGCAGTGTTAGCAGATCCCTCCCTGATTATGTATCCACCTATATCAGTATATACCTATATATGAGTATATCCTAATGCTTATAATCATATATATGAGTATATATTCATATATATGAATATCAAAACAGTGTCTGAATATATCAGCCAATCCTCATTATATGTAGGAATATATGAGTAGGAGCAACAATAGTAACTAAAATGAAAGGTCCAAGCTCCTCATGAAGTGGATATGAGTAAAACCATAAAATTAACAGTTAATTCATACTATTTAATTGCATTTAAACTAGCTATGTTTATCCTTAAAATATGGCGAGATTATTATCTCTTTCGAAGTCTGTATTGATCATAAGCTAACATTGTTCTTCTTAATATAGTAATAAGCTAGAGTACCAAACTAAGCTGAATATATGGTGACAAGGAAGGAACAAAAATGTCACATCTTCTGTCCAGGAACCGTAGCCTCCTTATTCCGAGCTTGAAGGGGAAGGGGTCACCTCTTCCCCCACATCCAGTTCCAAGCCCTCTTCCTTTAAGAAGTCCTCGAACCAAGTAGTCTTTGGCGGGTTCCTCACATGAAATAAGTGAAACATGAAATTAACATTCCTATTTACTGCAGCAGTCCTCTCCCTGGTAAATGCTTCCTCATCCATAGTGATAATGGGGTATCTAGGCACCGGCCTATTGTTTCTTATGAAAACATCATAGTCTCTTGGCCTCGGTATGGTCCAGTCATTGCCAATATTGACAAGAACCCTCTGCCCAAGATCGAGGCTATGAAGACCTCCTTGCATAGAGCGCCTGTGTCATCTCTGTTCTTGGTGGAGATCACCGTAATAGCCAAGAACATGGCCGCCACATTAGAGTTTGCCCTAGTTCGGTCAGTTTTTGTGAGATAGTCTGGGCCGAGGATGTTCTCTACAACATCTAGTACTAAGGCATGAGGAAAGCGAATAATGCGTTTGAGGCGATCCCTGGTGATAACCCCATCGAAGGCCATTTGCCTCTTTGAGCTGCTCAGTTTGATAGGGGTATCCATTTCTGGTTTAACTTAGGTCCAGGAGGTATCAATGACACAGAACTATATAGGCCTAAATTGGTCTTAAAGCTTCTTAATTTTACCATGAAGGCTTGGCTTAATAGTCACGTTGGGTAATTATGTTAATGACTGAAATGTCACATCCTCTCTTAAATCTTGCGTACTTTCATCCCCTTCAGACATCTCTATTTAATTTAGTATAATTGCCAAATCTTCAGATGAAGATCCGCCTGTGAAGATATCATTTTGAGTTACCACACTCATATTTTGGCTAATGATCTTTCGAGTTTCCGACTACGACAGCCAGCTAATGCCCTGTTCGTTGGGACTCTAACCTGCCATAATGCCCTGGATCTCTCTGAGATCAGATGTGTAATGATGATCGGGCACTTTGATTAAGAGTCTCGATTTTTCATACGATTGTAAATATTTGAATTTGAGTATACCCATCATAAGGAGCTAATGATTATCCAAAACCAAGTCCTTAAATGTAAAGAATAAATATTTTATCATGTGATAAGTGATGTATAAATAATAAAAAGAGTGAGTATAAATATGTATAAATATATGAGATAACATATATATATATATATATTTATGGATTGTATATTTATATATATGAGTATATATATATATATATCCAATATATATTTATATATATATATATATATTCACATATAGATATATACAATCTATATATATATATATATATCCAATATATAGTATATATATATATATATATATATATATATATATATATATATATATGTATGTTATATATATTCATATATATCTAATAGACAATATATATATATCTATATATGTGTGTGTGTGTGTGTGTGTGTAATGTCCCTACTAGTTAGAGATCATTAACCTGCAAAATAGATTGTTAGAATACAACAAACATATATATATATATATATATATATATATATATATATATATATATATAAGTAATCTAAATTGCAATCTAACTTTAAAATACTTAACATAATCACAACTTTTATCTAATAAAAAGGATACGATTGCCATACGAAAGTATGTCCTTAGGCGGCCGGGAAGCTCGCCTTCTTGGAACTCATCTTGGTTCCAAGCCCTCCAGGAAGTCGAAGGTGAATTCAACTCCTATCTTGAATGTAATTTCTTACATCCAGGCCCTCCAGGAAATCAAAGGTTAATTCTACTCCTGTCTTGAATGTAATTTCTTACATCCAAGCCCTCCAGGAAATCGAAGGTTAATTCGACTCCTGTCTTGAATGTAATTTCTTACATCCAAGCCCTCTAGGAAATCGAAGGTTAATTCGATTCCTGTCTTGGGTGTAACCTCTTACACCCAAGCCATCCAAGGAAGACCCTATGTCAATTCCTTGCCTTGGATGATGCATCCCATCATCCAAGTCCTCAGAGAGGACTAGCCAGATCCGTCTCTTCTTGGATGAACTTAGTCAACCAAGCCATATATATGCATATAGATATTCAGTATATACTGCCCTCCAGGGATTATCATAATCCCTCCATTAGGCTAAGGGAATTTCTTCCCTATAACCTTCATCATATAATCACATTAATATTACATTTGATAATTCATTACTGTTTTCCATTCCATAATTTACGTCTTCATTTACATATTCTTTAATCTTTCTAATGATCCTAAATATACATACATATTCTACATAGATTCCTATCTTTATTGCTACATTCATATAAGTAATCATTAGAGATATATGTATTCATAAAAATGCATGTGTGTGTGTGTGGCACACACATCCACACACATATATACCTTAAGACTTCTTAACCCCTCTTACCTGTACGCAGATTGTGGCCTGCGGTTGGAGTCCGCACTGTAGATGTCGCTTGCAGATTGGGAGGCATACCATAAAGAACACAAATGTTACTTCTTGTAACTTGATAACAATTTTGATCTGATCTTATCAATGGTGATGTCACTAGATGCTTTTGATTCCTTCCCTTTATATCTCTCAATTTGAGGGAGAGGTCACACCTCTTCATCATGTATGCCCTTTGGCAAGAGACATACCCTTTCACCATTAGCACCCTTTGAAAGAGTGTAACTCTTCATTATTTCTACCATTTGAAAGGGACACAACCTTTCATAATCAGATCTGCACTTATTATTTAAATCAAATCTGCACTTCTCATCACCAAATTATCCCCCCCTCCTCAAATGAGGTTTTCTTCTCCCTTTTATATATCATTGTTGAGGGAGTCACAACTTTTCCTTTCATGTCTTTTGACTTTTCATTAACTTAATTAATATTTATTAATCATATTTAATTATATCATTTTATATTTTAATTTTATTATTATAATTTATTATTAAATTCTATTTCAAAGTGGGGATATTATTATCATTTATAATTAAATTCTATTTCAAAGTGGGGATATTATTATAATTTATTATTAAATTCTATTTCAAAGTGGGGATATTACAATATGTATCCAATATATAATGTATATTTATATATATATGATAGACAATAAATTAAATTTAACATGCAGATTGGTGTACTGCATATTTTATAACAGAGTTTAATGCTAGTGGTAAGTCAATAAACTCATCTAATCAGTATATATATGCATATATATATACCAAATATTATGTATATATATATATGTATTTATATGAGTGATTATAAATGGTTTATATATATAAAATGATCTAAGCAACAAGTGTAAAAGGTTGTGTTAGATATATAATCCTCATCCCCTTCCCCTAATATTAGACTTAGGCAATCTCTATGTATATAATGGGATGATGTATTTGGTCAATTTGTGGATAAATCTGTGTAAATGTTGTTATTTTTATAGGTTGTGTGTCGTTGTAAAATTTTGTTAAGGATAGATGCCAGGGGCCACATGGATCACTGTTTTACCATCTGCCCCCATTTTAGCTAGGTAGTCGGCCCTTTTGTTGCCCTCTCTGTAGATGTGGTTATAGATGCCCCTGTCAAATGTTTTGACGTCCGTCAGTATCTTAGTTAGGGAAGCATTTAGCTTCCAATCAGGGATTGCCCCTTTTCTAAGGGCATTAATGATTATTGCTGAGTCCCCTTCAATGTTAATCCTCTTTGCATTCAGTATTTTGCATAGATTTATACCTTCAGCTAATGCTTTCAGCTCTGCTTCATTGTTTGTGCTTTTGCCCATGGGAATGGCCATGTGAGCCAATTCTTCTCCTTTTGAATTGTGAAGGCAACAACCAAGTCCAGCATCACCCGGGTTGCCCCTAGATGCCCCATCAAAGTTAAGTTTAATCCATCCAGCTTTAGAGGGTAGCCACTTACATTCTGCACGTTTTGTGTTGTTGGATGGTGGACCTTTCCCTATGAAAGGTGGAATCTTTAGAGCCTTCCACCTTAGTCTCATTTTCTCATCCCAATAGGACATATTGACATCCCTTTGACTGTTAGAGGTCTGGTTGTTTACCATTTCTACTATGGTAGCTTCAATTTTATTGGTTAGTTGGGCCCAGTGCATTTTACTATCTTTGAAAATCCTCCTGTTTCTTTCCTTCCAGATTTCCCAGATCACAAGGGAGGGGGCTATCACCCATAGATTTTTGTACATACATCCTATGTTCCGAATGGGCCATGCATGGAATAAGTCAGAGAGAGTACTAGGAATAGGGGTATACCAGTTCAGTTGTTTTTTCAACCAACCCCAGCAATTGTGTGCATATTCACAGGTTAATAGTATATGATTAGTATTTTCTTCCTCCTTTTTACATAATGGGCATCTGCTGGGGCCCTCAAATCCTAGTTTCTTGAAGGTTTCATTGGTGAGGAGCCGGTTTTGTATTGCTAACCATGCAAACAAGCCTGCCTTCGGTAGGCACCTTTTATCCCAACAAAGTGTTAGGGGCAGGTTAGTGGTTGGGTTATTTTTATTGATTAACAGGTGTTTATATCCCTCCTTAGTTTCATACTTCCCCTTCTTGGATCCTGCCCACATTAGTTTATCTTTTTCAGAATTTAATGCAGGGTTTCTTGAGGCTAGGATCCGTGCTAAGAGGGATCTCTCTTGGTTCGGTAGGTCTAAATTATTCAGTGATTTCCATCTCCATTGTTTGAGGCCTTCAATGTTGTATTCTTCCACATAGTCTCTCACTTTATCTCCCCATTGCTCTTCAAGGATGGGTATAATTTTGTTAAAGTTATGAAGTCTGTTGATGGCAGTTAGAGCCCCCCAGGAGTCTCTCTAGAATAGGGCATCCTCCCTATTTCCTAAATTCCATGTTAGCTTGTCCATTATGATATCTCTACAACCAATCATAAAGTTCCAAAATCTGGATCCTTTATGTGGATGGGCTGTCCTAAAGATGCTTGTGGGATCCGGGTTATGAAGGTATTTTTAATAAAGGATCCTTGCCCATTTGAGGTTAGGGTTGTTATACATTCTCCATACTAGCTTTGCTCCAAGAGCCCTGCTTTGAATTTTTAGATCTTTGATACCTAAACCCCCAAGGTCTTTAGGCATGCATATCTTTTCCCATCCTACCAATGGGAGTATGAATTTATCTTCAGAACCTTGCCAGAAGAATGTCCTGATATGTTTTGTAATTTCCTTTCTTTTGGTTGAGGGTAGATCCATGTATGAGAGTTGGTATATTGGCATCGCTGAGAGAACCGACTTAATCATGGTGGCCTTTCCAGCAGAGGATAACCATTTCCCTTTCCAAGAGGAGATCCTGTTTGTAATTTTGGAGACCACCTGATCCCATAATTTGGATGATCTATTCCCTTTGTCTAAGGGAAGTCCTAGGTATTTACATGGTAATTCCCCTATATTGTATTTAATAATGTTTATGATTTTCCTTTGGAGTTCTTTATTTGTGTTGAAAAAGATAATGTTGGATTTCGAAGTGTTGATTTCCTGTCCAGAAATCATAGTATAGTTGTTTAAGATTTTTTAAAGTGTTTTTGCTTCTATTGTATTGCTTCGTCCAAATAGCATGGTGTCATCAACAAATTGTTGATGGGTAATTGGTTCCATGTCTGATGTAATTTTAATACCCTTCAACTGTTGTGTTTGTCTTTCCATATTGATCATCCTTCCCAATGATTCTGCCATGATGATAAAAAGAAAGGGGGAAAGGGGGTCCCCCTTGTTTGAGTCCTCTTGAAATTTCAAAAAAACCTTCTAAGGTCCCATTGACTAAGATTGATACTCTAGGTGTTGCTATGCATTCATATATCAGATTGATCCAGTGCTTATTGAACCCGAATGATTCAAGACATTTGCATAGAAAGTGCCAGTCTACTTTGTCATATGCCTTTTTAATATCTAATTTTATCATCATGCTCGGTTCCTTATTATTTTGTACTGAATGGATTGCTTCTTGAGCAATGATTATGGGGAGGAGTTTGTAAAGTCTATTTGCAATTGTTTTTGTGAGTAATTTATAAAGGGTATTGCATAATGCTATTGGTCGAAAATCCTTAAAATAGTCCACTATTTCCTTTTTTGGAATCAAAGCTATGAATGTGTTATTTAGTTCTCTTAGAATCTTTCCTGAATTTCTCATCCCCTCTAGTGCTTCTGTAATTTCTTCCCCCATGAAGTTCCAGCATTTTTGAAAAAAGTGTGCTGGGAAATCATCCGGGCCAGGAGCTTTATCCGGTCCCATTTGGAATAAAGCTGTTTCTACTTCTTCCGTAGATAGTTTTTTATTAAGCATCAGGTTGTGTTCCTTAGAGATTAATCTGGGAATGCATTTTAAGAATTCACTCTCTTTTGTCCACCTAGAACCCTCTTTATTATTAAGGATATTTTCAAAATACCCTATTGCTTCCCTTGCTATACTATCAGGGTCCTCACTGAAGTCTCCTGAATTTAATTTTATTCTATTGATTCTATTTATAGCTCTCCGTTGTTTTGTACTGTTGTGGAAGAAGCTTGTATTTTTATCCCCAGCTTCCAACCAGTGTTCCCCGAATTTTGTTTCCAATATATTTCTTCTCTTGCAAGGATTTCTTCGTATTGGGCCAAATTGGTTTTTTCCTTTTGATAAAGCATGTTATCCATCCCATGCTTAATTACCTCTTCATTAGTTTTTTCCATTTCTATCTCAATTTCTTTTTTTTTTGTGAAGATGTTTCCAAAGTGCATTTTGTTCCATATTGTTAATTGCTGCTTTATCTTTTTTAATTTGGTAACTACTTTGAAAGTTTTGGAGACTATAACTTCTGTTTCTTTCCACCATTTTTCTATTAGTTGTATTAAATTTTCATCCCTCAGCCACATTATTTCAAAGCGAAAGGGGGTTTTGGTTGGCTTTAGTTCCTCTAATATGGTCAATTGGACCGGAAAATGGTCCGATCCTAAGAACGGGAGAACTAAGGACTCATAAGACTGTGTGAGATTCCCACATAGGAAGAATCTGTCCAGTTTTCCTGCAATGTTGCAGAATCCTCGTCTTCTATTATTCCAAGTAAAGGCTTCATTTTTTGTCTTGAATTCCATCAAGTTACACTTATGTGTCCATTCTTTGAAGTCTTGAATTGTTTGGAAATTTTTTTTATTAACCCCCCATTTTTCCTTGGGATCTAAGATGGCATTGAAATCTCCACCTATTATGTATGTTTGATCCATGTCAATTGAAAGGAATTCCTCAATTTAATTCCACACTTGTCTTTTTGCTTGTGTTTGGATAGGTCCATAGACATTAATTATAATAAATTTTAAGTTGCTTTTAATGCTTATAGTCCAGCCACACATCCAGTTTGGGCTCTTGCTAATTAGTTTAAAGGATATTAGCTTAGGATCCCATATGATGGCCAATCCACCTGAGGCTCCACAAGCAGTTTGACCTTCTATTTCTCTGATACCTAATTTTTTGTTGGAGTTTGTCATCTCATTCTTACTTAATTTAGTTTCTTGCATTAAGAATATTTCTGGATTGAATTTAGCTATGCAACGTTTAAAGATACGTTGCTTGTTAGGGGCATTCAAGCCCCTAACATTCCAAGTAAGGAGTTTCATAACTCCATGGGAAGGTCCTTCCCCTTCCCTGCATCATAAAGGTTTGTGATTTTAATCTGGCCAACAACACATCCTGCTTTGATTAGAAATTCCGCAATTGATTTTCTCCCTCTCTTTTTTAGTTCAGTAGCATAATCCGGGGGTGAGCAGGTTTCTATGGTTCTAGCTATCCCCAGGTTGTCCATCTTATCCATTATTACATCATATTTATGGTCCTGTAATTCTTCCTTGGTTACATTAAGTTTGCATAGTTTTCTTGCTAACAATACTTTTTGTAATGCCAGTTCTTCCTCATTTGCTATTTCATTTATGAATGGCTCAATGAGGTCATTAGTAACTTCATTGCCAACATGCTCAAGGATACATTTGTTTTCTCTTTCAATCCTTTCTTCCCTTTCTATGTCCTTTTCATTGTTGTTATTATTGGAGTTCTTTTTCTTTTTACCTTTTCCTTTTTTATTTTTTTTTCCCTTTTTTGTTCTTGTTCTTTTTCTTTTTTTTAGAGCATCTTGCCTTCTCTATTGTGTGTGGTGTGGGATGGTTTTTTGATTCCTCATTGTTATCATCCTTATTCTCGATATCTCCTATTGTTTCCTCCTGGTTATCAACATTTACTCCATTCATCAGGGAGCTGTATTCTTTTTCATTATCTTTGCTCTGTTCCTTTGAATCATTGTTTATTAATGGAATTGCTTCTTGCTTAGAGCTTTCTTTGTTCTCTATATCTTTCCCTCTTTGTTCAATCACTGGTTCTTTAGGGGTGTTATCGCTGTTTTCTATCTTTGTTTTATCTTTTTCATATTCTACCATTTTTTGATTGTCTACTAGTTCCTTAGCCCTAGGGTTTTGTTTATGGAGCACAAATCCTCCTTTTGGGTTGAATTTTATGTTTATACCCTTATCAGCTCCAGGATCTCTTTTTGTCTTAATACTTTTTCTCTCAATATTCTTAACAGGGAAGATAACTTCCTTGGCTGTGATATCACTTGTAAAGATCTCTGGTTGAATCTGGTATATCTAGTGGTTTGTAATGATTTTGATGGGTTCTAATTTCTGTTTGTCTATCTCAACGTTGGCTAATATTTTTATGTCAGAGGAAACCATGTAATTTTCCTCCATACCCTCAATCCTCCTAAAAAATCCCCTTATTTTTTTAGGGTATGATTGTGGATCAATTCTACCGGTATTTTAGGGAGCCGAATCCATTTAGGCACCCTAAGCTTTTCAAAATCTTTGGGCGAGAAATTAGATTTCCAATTAAAAAATTTGAAACAATAACCTATAAAGAATTTGTGATTATTCCTAAGTAAATGATTTTTAAGTTCACATGAATTGCATTGAATAAACAGAAAATCATCTTCCAAACAAGTAATACTTATCCGGTTTTTCGTGGCGGTCTTCAACCAATGGAGGACATCAGAGGTCGACGCTCCAAATCCAAACCATTTGCCAAAGAGCCCAAGTTTACTGTAGCAATCCCACAATTCATCTGTGTTTTCGTTGCTTATTATCACTATGTTATCCACTCTATTGCACGGTGGCTTCTGAGTGTTGTTTGAGCTTTGTTTAGGGTTATATCCTTCCTTGCACTGGGTTTGGACCATTGACTTTGAGCTTGTCGTGGTGGGTATACTTAACCCTAATTTTATTCTGTTAGCCCCTGAAGCAACATCGTTTTGGGCTCGAGAGAATCTCTCCTCACGGATGTGTGGTAAATATGAAACACTGCCATTGTTAGGGTAACATTTATCTCAAGAAGCCTTCGAGATGGTAAGAATGTCCTCTCTTTTCTGTGTTAAAGGATTTTCCTGTTTTTTTAATGGTGCCCTAGGGTTCCGTTGTGTCCTACTCCAAACCGGATTAGCTATCATAATTGAGGAAGATGCCAATTCAACTATGTTTCTCTGGCCGGATGGGGGACCCCTTGGAACCCCGACAACCCTTTTGCATATATCATTAAGCTGTAAATTAATCAAATTTGCTCTTGTGGCGCATGATTGAGAGGCATTCAGAGCTGCAAATCTGTTTGAGGTGCCCACATCATTTTTATGGACCTTCTGTAAATTAACTCCACTTTGCCATTCACCATTATTCCTCCCCTGCTTTCGAGGGTGTTTCGAGGGTTTTGCAGAAATGAATCTGCTTTTCGCATATACATCTGCTATTCGCATTTTCGCATTTTCGATTTTGTTTACCTAGTCATTGAGCAAATCTTTTGTTAATGAAGAACTTGTGAATTTTCTCCTACCAAGCTCTCCCTTAATGAAGAGCTTGCTTTAGTCAATACAAGGATTTCTTGAACTGGGAAATAAATTATTTCTTGCCCTTTTTTCAAAAACTAAATTTTTTTCTTTCAAAAGATAGATCAACACATCATAGTATGATCATCAATAAATGTAAGAATGTACTTGTTTCCAAATAGTGAAAGTTGATTCATGTAGATTAGCTCTGAATTAATAAGATCAAGTGGCTTGGGAGCTCTATTTCCTTTGGGAAAACCTTTCCTTGTGATATTTACCCAACACATATCCTTCACATACTCCTTGGCATGCCTCTACTAATGGTAGCCCTTCTACCAAATCTAGAGGTCACATTAGTTGTATACTATGAAATTGAGAGCCCTAGCCTCTCATGCCATAGTTGGCTAGCTTCACTTGCTCTTGAAACTCATGCAAAAGGTCTTTCACCTCCAAAATCAGTGAACTTTAAAACTTATCCTTCTAGTCCAAGTGTCTGCTTTCCATGATGTAAAAGTTGTCAGTGATATCCTTCTCAAAAAAATTATTTGGATAGAACTCTATCTTCTTTCCTTGTGCTATTTGATATGCAAATAACAGAATCATCCCCAAATCAGAACATGATAAACATCATTTACAACTCCATCATTTAGAATTACATCTCCATTTCTGACAATGGGAATGGAGGAATCATCTACAATAAAGAGCTTATCTTCCTTTGAGGAGTCAAGGGATGAGAAAAGAGATGCATTATTGGACATATGATGTGTACAACTAGAACCAAGAATCTGCTCGCTTTGAGAAATGGTAGTTTGAAGAGCAATGTTGGCAATGAATGCATTATCTCCATCTTTGTTGTTTCCTTCCTTCTCTCCATCCTTATTTGCATATCTAGCCTTGAATTCTCTGAGCTCTTGTAGTTTTGCATGTTTTTCTTTGTTTTCATCCTTCTTCTGATGAGAAGCACAGATTTTGTGTCCATATTTCTTGTTATAGAAAAGTTTCCTATTAGCTTCCATGCCCTCTACGTCTCCTTTGAGCATAGGTATTCTTCTCTGTTCTCTATCACCTTGTTTACCTTGTCCTCTTACAAAAGAGGTAGCCTTCCTCACACTTTTATTGTCTTGCTGGTATGAGCTCATGGCTTGATCTCAATATGTCCAAGCTGAGTGAATTTCTCTTGGTCCATGATTAGCATTTTACACAAATCAATGAATCATCAAAAGAAACTTGAGATTTGAATATTGCCTTGTTTGAAATGAAGGAATAGAGAAAAAGATTCATAGTGCGACTTGAGACTTTCTATCACTATTTCCACTACTTGATTCTTCTTCTTTTGATAGTCCACTCTACATCAGATTCATAGTGGGACTTGAGATTTTCTATCACTATTTCCAGTACTTGCTGATTTTTCTTTTTGATAGTCCGCTCTACATTTGCCTAACTGATGTTGCATGTCTTTGATCTTTAATAGATAATTATCAATATTATCAAACTTTGTAGGATCAAGTCTGATTAACTCCCTTTCAAGCTTGCATGCTTAGCTATCATTACATTGAAGATCTTCTCTAACATATCTTATGCTAACTTTGGACTCTCCTTGCCCACCACCTAGAATAAAGCTTAGTCACCACATTCCTTACAATTATCACCCCAACTTTGTCCTTTTGGTTGATGTATTCCAAAAAAATTTCCCTTCATTCTTTGGCTCGACTTCAGAGTCATTGACAACTCTCCATAGACCTTTTGCCATCAAGGTGAACTTCATCTCTTGAACCCAAGCTCAATAGTTAGTTCTGATTAGGGGTTGTGCAACTTCTCCATTTTCTTCACATAGTTTTCTCCTCTAGAGTCCTTAAAGACTTTCTTTCTTTTCTCCATGTGGTAAATCTTGGAAAAAGATTTATATTAATGTAAAGAAGCCCAAGTTTTGACTCCATTTGTTGAATTTATGGCCTCTGGAAAATTCACAATTTTTCTCCAATAAACAGGAATTCAAATATTTGAATTTGAAAAAAAATTCCTCTAATTAGATGTTGCCATGTGTCAACCGCAACCAACCAATTCCCAGTCATCCACAATTTTGTGAGATGACCACTTTGGCTTGGAGTTGTTAGATCTTCAAAATTCAGTGTCTAGGTTGTTCTTGCTTTGTTAAGTTCCTTTCCTCATGCAAAAAAAATATTAACTCCTGATGACAAAATTGCCACAATCTGTTAGCAGCAACAAAGAAGGAAAATTGAGAGGGGGGGGAGGGTGAATCAGTTTTCACCGGATCAACAAATTTAACCACAAAAACAGATTTGATAAACTGCAACAATAACAAAGATAAGCAAATTGAAGACACAACACACAACACCAAGATTTTGATGTGGAAAACCCTGTTAGGGGAAAAACCACGGTGGGAACTGTTGTGACCATTTCACACATCGCCCCATCGCAAATGGGGACCCCCTCTTTTGCTTGTCTTTTGTTCGTTTTCGCTTTCGTCTTTAGGATTTTGTTAGTCAGTTAGTTGTCTGGATTTAGGGTCAAGCCTTAGGGTTTTTTTATTTTTGTCTTTTCAGGCCAAAATCCAGTCGTTTTTGAGAGCTTTTTTGAGCTTCCTTTTCTAGGATGCAAATTTTGAATGCAATGAGTTCGCCAGAATGGTCTAATGTTCAATTGGAATGTTGATGCAGAGCTTTAATTTGTCTAAGTGTTGAGAGCGAAGTGTGAATTTTTGTCCGATTGAATATTTTGACTAAATTTTGACCTTTTTGATTTTTGATCCTGGGCATTGGAAATGATTTGTTTTTGCCTTGTGAAGTGTTAAAATGTGAGAAATCATGTTATTTTGGCCTGTAGGAGCAAAATCGCTCCTGTCCCTCAGTGAAGGACGGGAGCTCATTTTCAAATACCTCACTATTCCTGCAGAGTCAAGACGAATTTCAAATTGGAAGTGATGGAGAACGGCGAAATCTTTCCATTGAATATAAATTGAAGATTTTCATGAGCACCGAAACACCTCCAGGAGGAAAATCGCTCCTGTCCCTCAGTGAAGGACCGGAGCTACAAATCAAATTTTGCCTTGTCCTTGCGAGATTTCGTTGACTTGATGATTTGAAGAGGTCCAAAGGAAGATGCTTTACCAAATGAATATAATTTGAAGTGCTAACACAAAGGAGAATGGTCCAGAATGCAAAGTTCGCTCCTGTCCCTCTCCAGGCGACCAGGGCGAAGTACCTTATAGCTCCCGTCCCTCTCCCAGGGACCAGAGCGATGTCCTTCATTGGGCAAAATCCAGGCAAAAATCAAGACAAGTTTACGTCCAAAGGCAAGGAAGAGCGTGAGATGAACTCATTGAATACGAATTGAAGATTTTTAAACGTCCGCAAGGGTCCCAAAATGCCCAGTTCGCTCCTGTCCCTCAGGAAGGGACCAGAGCGATTTTTGTTATAATTAATTTCCTGCGATTTACGTAAGATCAAGGGTTTGCAAGGTCTTAGAGGGTCCATGGTGCCTTTTGAAGTTAATACACAAAGATTTTGAACGTAGAATGATCACCAAGATGTACATAGGGACCATATCGCTCCTGTCCCTCTCCAAGGGACCAAGGCGATTTGCCTTGGACTCTTCGTTTTGTTTCGAGTTCATGCCAAGTCAAATACTCCACAAGATCATACAAGGTTCGAGACATCGTTTGAAGATCACATGCAAGAGTCTTGAACGTCCAAACATCGTCAAACATGCTAAAATGCTCACATCGCTCCTGTCCTTTGGACAAGGACCAGGGCGATCCCATCAAAAACACTCATATTCCTTCAAAGTCGAGGCAAGGCGAGGATGGGCATGGTAAAGGACGGCGTTTGGAAGACATCACAACAAAGATTGAAGTTCAAAGTTGCTAAGATTATGGAGAAAGACATGGATCGCTCCTGTCCCTCTCCAAGGGACAAGGGCGATGATCCCTCTAAATGTCAAAACACCACGTGCAAACAAATGGAACGAGCATAGAAGGAACGAACAAGGATGTTATTCGCTCTACAATGAAGGATCGAAGATCAAAAATGCGAGGTCTACGTGAAAACATGGAGATCGCTCCTGTCCTTTGGACAAGGACCAGGGCGATGAACACCCAAAGGCACTTATGCGCACATGCAAGGCAATCAAATTCGAAGGACCCATCAAAATGATCGATATTGAACGTGGAAAGGAAGGAGATGAACGTTGAAAACATGACAAAATCATGGATCGCTCCTGTCCCTCTCCAAGGGACCAGGGCGATGAGGTACGTCCCTTTCGTTTTCATAATTTTGGCGCCAAATAAACATTTCAAATTTTCCTTAAATGCTAAGTTCGATAAAATTGAAAATCCTATTTAAATTAGCATTTAATATGGCATTGATCATTTATTAATTATTTTGCCTTTATTAAAAAATCGAAATTTATAAATTAAAACGAAAGGCATTTAATTAATCATTAATTAATTAATAAAAAATCGAATTTGAGCGCTCATATATGGAGGTCGGCCTTGCTATTTAATTAAAAAATCATTTAAAAAAATTGTTTTATCTCCAAGTCGGCCTAAGGGCATGGAGAGGTGCAAGCGCTATATATGGAGGGTGAAAACTATTGTTTTCACATCATTATTTTTATCCCTCTACATGCGAATTAAGGAGAAGGAAGGAAGTGCGAAGTGTGGGGTGCGAATTCCATTCAAATCCAAAGGTGGCGCTAATACATCAAAGGTGGTGCGATACTTCATTTGAGCGAATTTGAAGACCACACCAGAGGCGATATTTGAAGATCACGTTCAATCCAAAGGTGGCGAAGCTGATCTTTTGAGGAGATAACTTTGAAGATTATTTATACATCAATTTTGCCTAGGCGATCTTTTGTCTTTTTGCATTCTAGAGCTAGCTCTCTATTGAGGTATGGCGATTTGATTTTTATTGCTTTATTTATTCATCGTCATATTTTAAGTTTTGAAGTTTTGAATTTTGAATCTCTTAGCTCAATCATCGTTGTTTTTTTAGGAAATGATAACTCTAAAGACTTATCATGAGGTTTCCTAAAAACTTTATCTCTCTAATCAACGTTATTCATTGCAAAATATGGTTCTCATAATGAAATGTTGTGTAGGTATGGCGACCCCGAAGGCGGGAGCATCCACCAGCCGCTCAGCTCTCATGAAAGAAGATCAGAAGACCGAAGAAGTGGAGACCAAGATCGTGTCGAAGTGGAGCAACATTGGAGATACAAACTTGGGGAACTCTAGCACGAAGAAGTTTCGAGAGGTCCCTTACATTGGCAAGCCATCACTTGTCGCCCGGAGAATAATAGAGAGTGGCATCATCAAGGCGGCCGGTTTTTCTCCAGCTATTCAGTGCCACGAGTTGATGATCGAGTGTGCCCGTCACTACAATCCACAGTCCAGGACAATTGTGTCCAATGAGGGAAACACTTTAGCGTACCTTTCAGAGGAAGCTATAAGTGAAGCTTTCCATCTTCCACAGCAGAGCAGACAATGGATGATGCTACCGACACATTTGAGGCATTGAAGGACAAGCTTAGAGAAGAAGTGGAAAAGAATAGAAAGCTTGAGAGAGAGGTCGGTGCATGGAGGACATATTTCAGTCACATCAATGAACCTTTGGGACGTCAGGATCCAGTTAGATCACCAGTGCAGGCATTGCCCCTTCAATCGATCAATGAAGCAGAAAGATTCAGGAACCTGGTCCAGCGTACATGTAGTTGGATGGATAGATCTCATACAGTGGCCATAGAGTTTGTTACAAGGATGACGAAGATTATTCATCAGGCTATCCAAGTTCTTGAGATAATCCACAGATTGATGGTAACAGTAGCTGCATTTGCCCATACCAAGGACGTTATCATCCCTGTCTTGAAAGTAATAAGACATACATCCAGAAGAATTTTAGCGCAGGAGAGGATCTTGGAAGGTGATTCTCACAGTTTATTTCAGTGGTCAACCTTACTCCATATAAAGAGTGTTCTCTTCGAGGACATCAGTGTTAGATGTGGTCAAGTTGAGGAGGTGATCAATCCGATCCAGGACAGAGTATTTGAGGTACTTCGTACCATTCTTGGCAGAAAGATCGAGGTCGAGACAGATGTGGATATGCAGGAATTTGAGGATAGAGTCAAGATCATCTTTTGCAAGGACGCAGATGTTACAGATGAGCAGTATGATCAGATGTTTGCCACCATGCTCCTGATTGATAGAACGAAGGAACTTGAACCTACTTGGGACGCGGCTCTTCTAGATGCATTCGATCAGGTCATCCACTTAGAAGAGAGTATCAAGAATCTTCCCGAGATTCCAATCACAGAAATCGAAGGAATCGTGACAAAGTTCATTGCATATGCTAAGAAAGAGAATTGGAAAGGGAATAAGATTCTAGATGAAAGGTTGTTACAGATGACATGACATCTTATTTCTCATTGGTTGATACCTCCTAGGTTTTTGTGCCGAATTTAATATTTGGCTATGTATTTAATATTGTTCAGTAAAAAGGAGGTCATTTGTAACAAACCCTAATTAGGGTTTAGGTGTCATGATCTTGTCCGTTGATTTGCTTTCAATCTGGACCTTTCATTGTAACTGGGGATGCTATTTATACCCCCATTTTTCATTTCATTGAGTAATAGTAATAGTGTAATAGATAATAGAGTGATAGTCAGATAATAGTCAATAGTTGATGTAAAAGAGATTAGAGTTAGAAGCAATTTTATTTTGTAGCAAGATTGAGTCTTGAAGAGAGAAATTCAAGCAATTGTTGTACATGATGACTTGGAAATCAATAAAATATTGAAGTTATGGTGTTTTGTTGCAAATTTCTTGAGTTATCTTCATGGTTGTTTGATACACTTGAATCGTGCTCAATCGAAGTAGTTTGTTAATTTGAAAGACTAAGTGTGAGATTTGATATTTGGTAGGATTCGTAATCCAAACCACTAGCTTCTTGCTGATTGTAGGAACGCCTTGTGTGGTCGACTGGAGAACACTTTGAGTCCTTAATCTTCAATTATCATTGTGTCTTGGATATGTACCTTCGTAGTAGTGTCCTTGATCTTTGATGCATTGAATACCATTATATTACCTTAGAAGATCGCACTAATTTCAATTGAGTTGTTATCTTATGGCAAAATTGAAGTTGGTTGAGTCTTGCCAAATCTCGTCCGTACTAAGTCATTCATAGGGTTAGGCTAGATTAGACCTCTTTAAACCCTATCTTTTTGCTATTTTTTGAAAGTTCCTTTTAGTTTAGTAAAATCTTCGAGCTTTAGAATGCGTAAGACCCCTTGGAGGAAACAGCAAATCACATCATACCACTAAAAAAGCTTGTCCACACGTAGAGACCCTACTAAAAGAACCTTGGAGTCTACCTAACTGATCCTTTTTGCAGATCTTCAGCAGTTAGAGACTATTTTCTCAAGAGAGGATAAGATGCCTATTGGTATTTTATTTTGTGTATGATTGTGTATAAAATACACGTCAACAGGAACCTACCCACAATAAGATGATACTCTATAGTAGTATATGGAAATATTACAATGGAGAATGCACATGCATTCAGGCACACTGCCTAGAGCTCACTACTCAAAAGATAATGACTTGGAAGGCTACAACACTCAGGGAAGTTTCATTCACTTACAACAAGATTCAGACTACAATCTGGAATGAATGAACTGCAATGATAGCATCTCCAAATGCCTGATGACATTTCCGGTTAAGCACAATTGTTTGCTCTGCAACACGAATCTCTCCACAATCATAACACTGAAAGATGAATCTTTCTTCGCACATACACCACTCTCACATATCGCGCAGACACAACCTCGATACCTAAATTACATGACAATATCACCTATTTATACAATTCATCAACCTTGACAACAAGGTGAGCTAAACCCTCAACTCACAATTACAAAATTACATCACACGATACAAAGATCGACCACTGGACCAATATAATGATTCACATGACATAACATGGACCTAATTCAAATCTCCAAACATGCAACACCACCGGAAATCATGCCAAAATCAACCGCAACATGCTACACCACTAAGAAAACCGCATAACACGAAGAACATCACCGGTTCAACAAAATCACCAACAACTCGCACAACGATCAATGCGGATTGACAAAACAAATAGGACATAATTAGGAAACACCAGCAAGCACGTTAGAATCATCAGTAACAGCTGCACCAACACCACTTATCAATTCTTCATCTGTCAACCTCTTAAACTCAAGAACACTCAAACAGCAGCAACTATCACTAAGAAAGATAACTTGCGGAGCACTAAATCACGAACCATTTGAAATGAAGATACACAAGACTATCCCAAACAATATCCCAAAATCTTAGCTCACGATCTGATCACACTGGAATATACCTGAGGAAATACTGAACTCTGCATTGCACTGATCAGATGAACAAATTGCAAAACCGGATCATATGATATGATCAAGTATGCTTCTTGGATCACCAAGACCAATACAAAAGAATATACTGATACTAAAGATGCTCCATACACCAAACCATAATCACAATGAACGAATCTGCAATCACCGAAGCGAGAATATGTTGACATCAATGGCAACAACATATCCAAGCAGTAGCAATGTCCAATAATCTCCCCCTTTGGCATTGATGGCAACATATGAACGTGAAAAACAACGAATGCAAAGAAAGAAACATCTCCAGCAAGCTCCCCCTAAGTTTAAGCAGATAAAACAGTTTTTCACATGCATCTCTCCCCCTTTGACAGCAATACCAAAGATCTCAAAACATATAGCCAAACTCACTCTCCCCCTTAGAATATGAATCTCATGAATCTTTCCCCACAGACTACTCCGACAGAGGAGCAGCACCAACTCATCAATCCAGATAAAGAGCTAAGACTGTGAAGTCCACCGGATTGATGCAACTCAATGCATATAGTTCTCATCAGGAGGGGTGGATACCCCTAATTTGTCTCTCAAATAGACAAATGTATCTGCAGGCAAAGGCTTAGTGAAAATATCAGCAATCTGTTCCTTTGTAGATACATATTCCAGCTTCACTTCCTCTTCACAAACTTTTTCTCTCAAGTAATGATATTTGATTGACACATGTTTAGTCTTTGAATGTTGCACCAGATTCTTTGACATGTTAATAGCATTGGAGTTATCACAGTATATGACATTTGCTTCATCCAAACTACCTGAGTGCAGCTACCAGCAGTAGCAATGTACTCAGTTTCAGCAGTAGATAAGGACACTGAATCTTGTTTCTTACTAGCCCATGAAACCAATGTCTTACCCAAAAAGAAAGCACCACCGGAGGTACTCTTTCGGTCATCAACATCACCAGTCCAATCAGCATCAGTGTAAGCACATAACATAAAATCATCATTCCTCGGATACCACAAACCATAATCTATAGTTCCCTTCAAGTATCTGGATATCCTCTTCACAACAGTGACATGACTCTCTTTCGGATCAGATTGATATCTAGCAGCCATGCACATAGCATGCATAATGTCCGGCCTAGTTTGAGTAAGATATAGCAGTCCACCAACCATAGATCTATACAAACTCTGATTAGCTTTTGGAGAATCATCATGTTTAGACAATTTGCAGCCAGTCACCATAGGAGTTCCAATCATTTTGGAGTCATCTAATC
This sequence comes from Cryptomeria japonica, assembly GCF_030272615.1. NCBI lineage: Eukaryota > Viridiplantae > Streptophyta > Pinopsida > Cupressales > Cupressaceae > Cryptomeria > Cryptomeria japonica. The sequence goes on along the minus strand of NC_081407.1, from coordinate 90,714,883 downwards.
CAAACTTCTTCAACAATTCCTTCACATATTTAGTTTGAGATATAAAAATACCTTTTTCCAATCTGTGAAATCTGCAAATCTAAGAAAAATTTCATCTCACCTATCATAGACATCTCAAATTCTTTTTGCATATCACCGACAAACTTCATGCTCAAGTCATCATCTCCTCCAAAGATAATATCATCAACAAAGACTTCAAGAATAAAGATGTTATCATTTTCAATCTTAAAGTACATATTACTATCAACAGTCCGTTTATTAAATCCCAATTTTAGTAAATAATTACTTATTCTAGCATACCAGGCTCTAGGGGCTTGTTTCAATCCATAAAGAGCTTTCTTCAGTTTACATACCATGTCACCATCATTTGATAATGAAAATCCATCAGGTTGCTCAATGTAAACTTCTTCCTCAAGATGACTATTCAAAAAGGCAGATTTGATATCCATCTGATATACCTTGAAATCTTTATAGGTAGCATATGCAAGCAACAGTCTAATAGCTTAAAGTCTAGCCACCGGAGCAAAAGTCTCCTCATAGTCAATCCCTTCTTTCTGTGAATATCCTTTACATACCAATCTTGCTTTATTCTTGACAACTTCACCGGCTTCACTCAATTTATTCCTGAATACCCATTTAGTACCAATAACATTCTTATCTTTAGGTCTAGGCACAAGCTCCCGTGTGTTATTCTTTTCAATCTGATTTAATTATTCTTCTATAGCTCTTATCCAATTTTCATCTTTGCAAGCTTCAACAACATCTTTACGTTCAACTTTAGAAATCAAACATACCTCTTCAGCAGCTAGCCTTCTTCTAGTCATCACACCTTTATTTTTATCACCAATAATTTGATTTTCAGAATGATTCAATCTTTACATACCTCAGAGTCTTTTTATTGTTCTAATCTTCAGGTTTCTGCACTTCTCCATCGACAGCAACAACATCCAGATTAACAGTCTCTATCGGATCATTCTGCTTTGATTCTTTAGTCTGAATAGGATTTAGAACAACATGTTGACCGCCATCATATCCACATGCTCTGATCTCTTTTCCAAGGTTCTCATCCACCTTCACATTTGCACTTTCCACTATCTTTCTTAGTCTCTTATTGTAGCACCGGTAGGCTTTACTCTTTGTTGAATATCCCAAGAAAATTCCTTCATCACTTCTTGCATCAAAATTTCCTATGTCCTCATCTCTCTTGATATAACATTTGTTACCAATTACTCTGAAATATCTGACAGTAGGAACATGACCAAACCATAACTCATAAGGAGTCTTATCGATATCACTTTTGATATGAACTCGGTTGAATGTGTAACCAGTAGTGCTAATAGCTTCTCTCCAATAGATCTTCAGAACATTCCCTTCAATCAGCATAGTCCTTGCAGCTTCCAAAACAGTCCTGTTCTTCCTTTCAACAACTCCATTCTACTGAGGGGTGCTAGGAGCAGATAATTGTCTTCTAATCTTATGCTTCTCACAGAATGAATCAAACTCACTGGAACAGAATTCTCCACTTTTATATGATCTCAGACATTTCACCTTCAATCCTGACTCAGTCTCAACCTTTGCTTTGAATATCTTGAACTTGTCTAATGCTTCAGATTTCTCCTTGAAAAAGACAACCCACATCTTCCTGGAATAATCATCAATCAACAACATAAAATATCTATCACCCTGCACACTTCTAACATTTGTAGGTCCACATAGGTTAGTATGCACAAGATCTAGCAATCCATTAGATGTATACTGCTTGCCCTTGAAAGAAATTCTTGTTTGCTTACCCAACTGGCATTCTTTACATACCGGATTAGCAGGCTTAACAATCTTAGGCAAATCTCTAACAATTTGAATAGAACTGATCTTAATCATTGAATCAAAATTAACATGACACATTCTCCTATGTCACAACCAACTCTCATCAATCTGAGCAATCAAACAACTTTTTTCATCAACATTCAAATGAAAAATGTTACCTTCAGTCTTAGTTCCAGATGCAATCTCAATACCGGAGGCATTTAGGATTTTGCATTTACCATTCTTGAATTGTAAGTCATAACCTTTGTCAACCACTTGTTCAACACTTCAAAGATTATGCTTCAAACCTTCAACATACAAAACATCAACAATATTATGCTTACCATCAAAGGATATAGAACCTTTACCACGGATCACACAGGTTTTGTCATCTCCAAATCTCACCATTCCACCATCATATTTTTCCATACTCACAAATTTGCTTTTATCACCGGTCATATGATGTGAATAACCACTGTCTATTACCCATTGATCTCTTTCCTCAACCTTAGCAGCCAAAGCTTTCTCCTCAATAGTGCAACTAGTGGAATCAACAGGTACCGGTCCATATTTAGCCATTCTCTCTGGGCACTGTTGTGACCATTTCACACATCGCCCCATTGCAAATGGGGACCCCTGCTTTTTGCTTTTTAGGGTTTGTTTTCTAGGTCTTTTAGGGTTTTGTCTGTTAACCTTTGCATTTTGAGTGTCGCCTAAGGAATCACCTGGATAGCAGGTTCTGCTTGAGTTAAGTCAAGTTGGTGAGTGATGAAGTCTGGAATGCCCTGGTCCTGAAATTTGGCTAAGTTTGAAAGTCCTGATCCTGAAATTTGGCTAAGTCTGGAATGCCCTGATCCTGAAATTTGACTAAGTCTGGAAACTGAAAAACCTCCAAAAACTAGATTTTGCAATATAACTCCTGGAGGTCTAAAACCACTCTCAAACATCCTGAAAGTATATATGGAATATAACTTAGAGTATAAGAAAGAAGAAAGATAGAAAGGAAACCTGCGAGCTCTTGATTGCTTTTCTTCGCATATTGTGAGCCATTGATTTTATCTTTCTTCTTTCTTATACTTAAATGTTATATTCCATAAATTTATCCTGATGAAGAGTCCAAAAAGTCAAATCTCGCTCCTGACCCTTCCTGAAGGTCCAAAGCGAAAATCGCTCCTGACCCTCAGAGAGGGCCCAGAGCGAGAAATCTTATAAGGGTCATTGCTAGCCTTATTTGGTCGATTTGAGAGGTCAAGAGCATGATGAAGGATAGAATGAACATAATGAGGTATCTAGACTTGATCAAAGATGATAAATTGAAGGAGTTTTGCCCAGGAAAGGAAAAATCGCTCCTGACCCTTAGAGAGGGTCCACAGTGAGATTTTCAAATATGCATTATTCTTGCAAGATCAAAGTATGTTTTATGATTGGAAGGGATGAAGGAAAGCATGTTCTATCCGTTGAATATAATTTGGAGGATCAACACAAGAAGAAATCAACCCAAAATGAAAAAATCGCTCCTGACCCTCACTGAAGGTCCACAACGAAAAATCGCTCCGGACCCTTAGAGAAGGCCCACAACGAGAAACCTAAAATGAGAATTTTTCACCCAAGTTTGAGGAAAGCTAAGGTTAGGCATGGGTTTGAAACGATGTTTGAAAAGCCTTGAAGTGAAAAGAAATCGTTGAGAATCAATATTTTGAAGGTAATTACAAAAATCGCTCTTGACCCTCAGAGAGGGCCCATAGCGATTTTCCAGTTTTCTCTCCTTTGTTTGAAGAATTGAGATAAAAACTTGCTTGAACAGGAGGAGAACGTGATGTGTTATGCCTTGGAGGTGATTTGAAGATTAAAAGATAAAGGAATTTGCCTAGAACCAAAAAATCGCTTTGGACCCTCACTGAAGGCCCACAGCGAGATTTTCAAAAAATGCATGTTTTCTTCAAAATGGTGCTAAGGCAAGGTTAGGACAAGGAGAAGAGACCTCCAAGAACATGATGAATATTATTTTGCCTTTGAAACTTGATGATTTTGGTCAGAAAATGAAAAATCGCTCCTGACCCTCAGAGAGGGCCCACAGCGAAAAATCGCTCCGGACCCTCAGAGAGGGCCCATAGCGATATTGTTGAAAATCCTCATTTTACCTTGCAACAACAAAGCGAGTTTGGATGAGATGGATGAAGGAAGAACATTGCCAAGTGATGAATGAAGTTTCAATGAAAAATGGTGGATAATCAAGCTCAAAACCAAAAAGTCGCTCCTGACCCTTAGGGAGGGCCCAGAGCGAAAAACTTCAAAATCACACCTTTTCTCCAAAATTGGATAGAGCTAAGTTTGGAAGTGAATGAGGGGGCCTAGTTGAAATATCTTGAAGAGATTTTGGAGGTTGAAAAATGCTAAATTTGAGCAAAAAATGAAAAATTGCTCCTGACCCTCAGAGAGGGCCCACAGCGAGATTTTGATTTCCTTCATTTTGCAATGAAAAGAGACCAAGTTTTGATCATAAATGGAAAATAAAGGACTTTCTCCACCCGCCTGAAGAAGTTTTGACTAGAAATGATGAAGGACTTTGTTGAAAACAGAAAAATCGCTCCCGACCCTCAGAGAGGGTCCAGGGCGAAATCCTCATGAAATCTCATTAAGCCTTGTTTTAAAAATTCATATTCTCCAATTTGCATGTGATTGCCAAAATTGCTAATTTTGAGGCATTTGGAAAATTAAAATTAAATTAGCATTTAATTAAAAAACATTTTGGCATTTAATAAATTGATTTTAAGCCTTAGAAAATCAAACTTTTATTTTGGAGGCATTTAAAATTAATTTTTATTAAATTAAAATTGAATATAAAGCGCTCAAGGCACTATTTTGATTTATTTTGCCAAGTCGGCCTACTCTTTTGAGGTTTTATTTATTATTTCACCTTTTATTTGACAAGTCGGCCTTGGAGAGAAGAGAGGTGAGCGCTCTATATATTGGAGGGGTTTGTTTCACATTTCAAATCATTCATTCATCCTTTTTCAAGTGCAAAGTTGAAGTGCGAATTGGAGGAGCGAAATCCAGAGGATTGAAGGCGAATTTCCAGATTTTGAAGAAGCTAGTGGAAGGTGGAACCCTTTTGGAAGGCTAAGGGAGGCGCAATTCATCTAAGGGAGAACATTGATCTACACTTTGCCTAGCGAAATTCATCTATTTTTTACATCATTTCTTAGAGTTTAATACTCAAGAGGAGGTATGGCAAAATCATCTTGACACCCTTGTTTAAGGTTTGATTTTTAGACATTTTTTTAGAAAAGTCTAAGTATTGCATGGTTAATTAGGAAATGATAACTCTAGATTTATCATGAAGTTTCCTAATTAAAATCTTAAAATCTTCCTTTTAAGTCTAGATTTCTACACTTCAAGATATAGGACTAATTTTGAAACGTTGTGTAGGTATCAAGATGGCGACTCCAAAGCTTGGAGGATCTACTAGTCGGCAGGCTCTCATAAAAAAAATGATCAAGCAAGGATAAGGGCGACCTCCTCCAGTCTAGCATCGACAAGGACGACCTTCTTCGGTTGAGCATCATCAGGAATGACCTCTTCCAATCCAGCATTCCAAGGTGAGTGTTGACGTGTATTTTATACACAATCATACACAGAATAAAATACCAATAGGTATCTTATCCTCTCTTGAGAAAATAGTCTCTAACTGCTGAAGATCTGCAAAAAGGATCAGTTAGATGGACTCCAAGGTTCTTTTAGTGGGGTCTCCACGTGTGGACAAGCTTTTTAGTGGTATGATGTGATTTGCTGTTTCCTCCAAGGCGTCTTACGGATTCCAAAGGCTCGAAGATTTTACTAAACTAAAGGAACTTTCAAAAAAAGCAAAAGATAGGGTTTGAGAGGTCTAATCTAGCCTAACCCTATGAACGACTTAGCATGAATGAGATTTGGCAAGACTCAACCAACTTCAATTTTGCCATAAGATAACAACTCAATTGAAATTAGTGCGATCTTCTAAGGTAATAATGATGTTCAATGCATCAAAGACCAAGGACACTACTACGAAGGTACATATCCTAGATACGAAAATGCTTGAAGGTTAAGGACTCAAAATGTTCTCCAGTCGACCACGCAAGGCGTTCCTACAATCAGCAAGAAGCTAGTGGTTTGGATAGCGAATCCTACCAAATATCAAATCTCACACTTAGTCTTTCAAATTAACAAACTACTTTGATTGAGCGTGATTCAAGTACATCCAACAACCATGAAGATAACTTAAGAAATTTGTAACAAAACACCATAACTTCAATATTTTATTGATTTCCAAGTCATCATATACAACAATTGCTTGAATTTCTCTCTCTTCAAGACTCAATCTTGCTACAAAATGAAATTGCTTCTAATTCTAATTTCTCTATTTCACTCTTATCTGACTATTCGACTATTAACTATTACCAAATGAAATGAAAAATGGGGGTATAAATAGCATCCCCAGTTACAATGAAAGGTCCAGATTGAAAGTAAATCAACGGACAAGATCATGACACCTAAACCCTAATTAGGGTTTGTTACAAATGACCTCCTTTTTACTGAACAATATTAAATACATAGCCAAATATTAAATTCGGCACAAAAATCTAGGAGGTATCAACCAATGAGAAATAAGATGTCATGTCATCTGTAACAACCTTTCATCTAGAATCTTATTCCCTTTCCAATTCTCTTTCTTAGCATATGCAATGAATTTTGTCACGATTCCTTCGATTTCTGTGATTGGAATCTCGGGAAGATTCTTGATACTCTCTTCTAAGTGGATGACCTGATCGAATGCATCTAGAAGAGCTGCGTCCCAAGTAGGTTCAAGTTCCTTTGTTCTATCAATCAGGAGCATGGTGGCATACATCTGATCATACTGCTCATCTGTAACATCTGCGTCCTTGCGAAAGATGATCTTGATTCTATCCTCAAATTCTTGTATATCCACATCTGTCTCGACCTCGATCCTTCTGCCAAGAATGGTACGAAGTACCTCAAATACTCTGTCCTGGATCGGATTGATCACCTCCTCAACTTGACCACATCTAACACTGATGTCCTCGAAGAGAACACTCTTTATATGGAGTAAGGTTGACCACTGAAACAAACTGTGAGAATCACCTTCTAAGATCCTCTCCTGCGTTAAAATTCTTCTGGATGTGTGTCTTATTACTTTCAAGACAGGGATGACAACGTCCTTGGTATGGGCAAATGCAGCTACTGTTGCCATCAATCTGTGGATTATCTCAAGAACTTGGATAGCCTGATGAATGATCTTCGACATCCTTGTAACAAATTCTATAGCCACTGTATGAGATCTATCCATCCAACTACATGTACGCTGGACCAGGTTCCTGAATCTTTCTGCTTCATTGATCGATTGAAGGGGCAATGCCTGCACTGGTGATCTAACTGGATCCTGACGTCCCAAAGGTTCATTGATGTGACTGAAATATGTCCTCCATGCACCTCTCTCTCTCTCAAGCTTTCTATTCTTTTCCACCTCTTCTCTAAATTTGTCCTTCAATGCCTCAAATGTGTCGGTGGCATCATCTAAAGTCTGCTCTGCTGTGGATGGTCCTAACTCAAAAGTCTGTATATCATAATCCTCTGCTAGGATCTCACCCTCATATTTATCTGCTGCCGGTGTAGCTATCTGCAATTTTCGGGATCCAGTGTCATCTCGAATCATCTTGGACATCTTTGTAGCCTTCTTCTTCTCTGTTGTCATATGTGAACGTCCAACAAGGCTCTCTAAATCAATTGCACTGTCCTCGTCCTCAATTACGATCACCTTAGTCAATCTTTCCTTCAACCAATCTGGGATATTCGATCTTGTCTCTTGAACTTGAATTTCTTTATGTACTATTTCTTCTTGTCTGGGAGGAGATGTCACTTCATTATCTTCTTCTAAATCATAGTCTTGGAGAGATCCATCTGACGAAACATGCTGTGCCTGTCCTTCCTCCTGCCTGTCATTTTGTACCATCGACTCCATGGACTCTTCCACTCGAACTGTTCTATTCTCCGGTCTGGAAGAAGTACCTGGTGTTTGATCTTTGTTGGCACCTTGCTTTTTCTTGGAAGACTCCTTCTTTTCTGATCTTTCCTTTCTTTTTGAACCTCTCGAATGGAGATTGCCCTCACTGGCACATCGAAGGTTACCTTCACCTGAATTCCTAGGATTAGGATTGCCTTCACTAACACTTGCTCCACCCTCGGCTGGTTTTTCTTCCAAAGTAAAAGACATAGCTACGCCTTGTTCTCTCAACTTCTGATGCTGAACGTCTACCCATCTGCGAGTACAAGACAAGATTGGTGCCATCAAATCATCTAAATCCACGACCTCGGGCTCATTCCAATTCAAACTTATTGTTTTGCTTTCTCTATCATATGAAGACTGGATGTGCCTGCCATTGTCCTGAGCTTGGTCGGCCACTCTGTAAATCCTACATTTCCTGATGAAATCCAAAGGCAATCTAGAATGTATCTTACGTTTCACTTCAAGATCATCTAGGAGGTTCATCATAAAATCTTCAATTTGGTGCTCATGTCTAAATCTTCTACCGACCGTCTCTTCTAAATGTCCATATGGATCAAAGCTCTCTCTCCAAGCAAAAGATGAAAAAGAATACAAGGCTAACTCCTTCTCTGCGTCATCCATGGCTAAGACATTAGGACATACCTCAACTGAATTACCCAAAATAATAGGTACCTGAACTCTATTCTGATGTCTGTGTCTGAATGCCTTCACATATGCTGCCAACTGCCTTGTTACTTCAAGTAACACAATTCTGTCTGTCGGGTACCTCGGCAACATGTATGGAGGTAAAGGACATCCATGCACTCTAATGTAAGTGAACTTGGGAAACTGAACGAACCAAGCACCGTACCTCTTGATGAACTCCTGGGCATCTTGAGATAATCTGTTGTGAATTCCACCTTGCAACGTCCTCGTGATGTTCATCGTGAAAGTATCATTGACTAACTTGTAGTTCTTCCCTGGCGGATGATGCAAGTAGGTATAGGATTCACAAGCTCTGACCTCGCCGGGTCCTCTTCCAATCACTCCTCTGTGAGGTAGTCCTGCGTACTCAACGCTCCTGATTAAGGCATAGATGACGTATGAACTCATGTGGAAGGACTTAGTAGCCTTGAGTCTTCTCAACTGTACGTCTAAGCAATGGCTAATTATCCTAGCCCAATGTATTGTACCCTTTCCTTGAACAATCACCTGGATGAAGTAAAACATCCATTTCTCAAAATAGAAGGCATGAGGTGCTCCTGTAACTCTGTTGAGCATGGTAATCAAATCTCTGTATTCCTCCTGGAAATCAATCCGGTGTGGTGTGTTCGGTACCTTGCTTAGACGGGGACGACTCTTGAGTAGCCAGTTCTTGTTGATTATGCTTAGGCAAGCATCTGGATCATCATCGTACACTGATCTGGCTCCTTCAATGCTCTTGTATATCATGTCCCTGTGCTCTGGAAGATGGAAGGCTTCACTTATGGCTTCCTCTGAAAGGTACGCCAAAGTGTTTCCCTCATTGGACACAATTGTCCTGGACTGTGGATTGTAGTGACGGGCACACTCGATCATCAACTCGTGGCACTGAATAGCTGGAGGAAAACCGGCCGCCTTGATGATGCCACTCTCTATTATTCTCCGGGCGACAGGTGATGGCTTGCCAATGTAAGGGACCTCTTGAAACTTCTTCGTGCTAAAGTTCCCCAAGTTGGTATCTCCAATGTTGCTCCATTTAGACACGATCTTGGTCTCCACTTCTTCGGTCTTCTGATCTTCTTTCATGAGAGCCGAGCGGCTGGTGGATGCTCCCGCCTTCGGGGTCGCCATACCTACACAACATTTCACTATAAGAAATAGATTTTGCAATAAATAACGTAAATAAGAGAGACAAATTTTTTAGGAAACATCATGATAAGTCTCTAGAGTTATCAGTTCCTAAAAACAACGATTGAGCTAAGAGAAATTCAAAAATCAAAATTTCAAAACTTGAAATACGACAATGAATGAATAAAGCAATAATAATAAATCGCCATACCTCAATAGAGAGCTAACTCTAGAATGCAAAAACAAAATTTGCCTAGGCAAAATTTGAGGTATAAAATAGTCTTCAATGTGGTTTCCTCAAAATTGACTTTGCCACCCTTGGAGTGAACGTGATCTTCAAGTATCGCCTTAGACGTGGTCTTAAATGATCTTCAAATTTGTCCTTGACAAATCGCTCAAACAAATCCTCCAAGTCTTTAGCAAATTCGCCTTAATGTATCCTCAAGTTCGCATTTGATGTGGTCTTCAAATTCGCACCACCCTTGATAACTAAGCGCCACCCTTGGTTTGAATTCGCACCACCTTTGAACACACTTCGCACATGAAATCTCTCACCCTTCATATATAGTGCGCTCATCCTTTCACCCCTTAGGCCGACTTGCTTAATAAAACCATTTTTTAAATGATTTGCAATAAAATAACAAGGCCGACTTGCTTAATTGAGCGCTCCAAATCGATTTTTATTAATTAATTAATTAATTATTAATGCCTTGCGTTTTTTAAATGTGAATTTCGATTTTTAAATAAAGGCAAAAAATAATTAATAAAAGATAATGCCATATTAAATGCTAAATAAAATGGATATTCAATTTTTTTAAATTGATCTAGCATTTGAGGAAAATTCGAATTGCTTACTTGGCGCCAAAATTGGAAAAAGGAAGGGACGTACCTCATCGCTCTGGTCCCTTGGAGAGGGACAGGAGCGATCCATGATTTTGGTCTTGATTTTGCATTTCTTACGTCCAACTCCTTCATCTTCGCGTTGAAAATCGATCATCATGATGAGTCCTTCGAATTTGATCATCTTGCATGCGTACTTAAATGCCTTTTGAGTGTTCATCGCCTTTGTCCCTTGGAGAGGGACAGGAGCGATCTCCAAATTTCCACGTTCAATATGCATCTTTGCTCCTCGATCTTTCATTGTTAGCGAATAACATCTATGCTCATTCCTTTTGCGCTTATTCCATTTGTCTTCATTATGTGTTTGGACGTATTAAAGGGACCATCGCCCTTGTCCCTTGGAGAGGGACAGGAGCGATCCACGTTCTTTTCCTTGACCTTGGCAACTTTACACTTTGATCTCCTTTGCAATGTCCTCTAGACGCCGTCCTTCACTCTTCCTAACCTCGCTTCGCTTTGATCTTGAAGGAACGTGAGTGTATTTGATAGTATCGCCTTGGTCCTTGTCCAAAGGACAGGAGCGATGTGAGCTTTTACCTTGATTGGCAATGTTTGGACGTTCAACACTCTTGCGAATTATCTTCAAACGATGCCTTGGACCATATGCTATCTTATGACGTCTTGACTTAGCTTGAACTTGAAGCAAAACGAGGAATCCAAAGCAAATCGCCCTGGTCCCTTGGAGAGGGACAGGAGCGATATAGTCTCCATGCTCAAAATGATGATCATTTTACGTTCAAAACCCTTGTATATCATCTTTTTATCATACCATGGACCCTCTAAAACATTGCAACATCTTGTCCTTACGTAAATTTTGCATGAAATGACTAATGCATTCAACATCGCCCTGGTCCCTTCCTGAGGGACAGGAGCGATCTAGGCTATAGGGTGCGAATTTCATCATTGCGACGACCCTTGAATGTTTGTGCTTGCTAAAAAGGTCTTGAAGTGTCCCTCGCCACCTTGTCTTGACTTGGATCGACCTTGAACTTGCATAGGAAGTAACATCACCATTGTATCGCCCTGGTCCCTTGGAGAGGGACAGGAGCGATCCTCCTTTTGTAGCCTTTACCTCACTTTGCCAGGTTCCAAGTTTATATTCAACGGACTCGTCCTTCTTCACTCCATTCGTCCATGCCTTGACATCATCTGTAACTTTGCAAGAAAATCATTTATATCAAAAATCGCTCTGGTCCCTTCCTGAGGGACAGGAGCGAACTAGGCATTTAGCACTGTTATGGACGTCCCAAAAATCTTCAATTTATATTCAACGCATTTATCTCATGTTTTTCCTTGTTTTTGAACGTAAACTTGCCTTGACCTTTGTCTGGATTTTGCATAATGAAGGAAATCGCTCTGGTCCCTGGGAGAGGGACGAGAGCTACAAGGTACCTCGCCCTGGTCCCTTGGAGAGGGACAGGAGCGATTTGGTCAATATAGGTCATTCTCCTTCGTTTTTGCATCTCAAATTATATTCATTTGGCAAAGCATCTTCCTTTGGACGTCCTCAAATTGTTAAGTCATCAAAATCTTGCAAGGACAAGGCGAAATTTGAATTGTAGCTCCGGTCCTTCACTGAGGGACAGGAGCGATTTTCCTCCTGGAGGCATTTCTGTGCTCATAAAAATCTTCAATTTATATTCAATGGAAAGATATCGCCGTTCTCCATCACTTCCAACTTGAAATTTGTCTGGACTCTGCAGGGACGATGAGATATTTGAAAATGAGCTCCTGTCCTTCACTGAGGGACAGGAGCGATTTTGCTCCTACAGGCCAAGATAACATGATTTTTCACATTTAAACACTTCACGAGGTGAAAACAAATCAATTCTAATGCCCAGGATCAAAATCAAAAAAGGTCAAAATTTGGTCAAAATATTCAATCGGACAAAAATTCACATTTCACTTTCAACACTTAGACAAATTTAAGCTCTGCATCAACATTCCAATTGAAAATTAGACCATTTTGGCGAATTCATTGCATTCAAAATTTGCATCCTAGAAAAGGAAGCTCAAAAGCTCTCAAAAACGACTGGATTTTGGCTTGACAAGACAAAATTTAAAACCCTAAGGCTTGACCCTAAATCCAGACGACCAACTGACTAGCAAAATCCTAAAAACGAAAGCAAAAGCGAGCGAAAGACAAGCAAAAAGAGGGGGTCCCCATTTGCGATGGGGCGATGTGTGAAATGGTCACAACAGTGAGGTACATCAATCATTCTGCACATCAAAGACAAAAGAAGTCAGAGCAAGGGTTCGTTGAAGAAGTAGATAGTTTCAGAAGAGTTAATCAAAGATAGCTTCTCAGCATCATCAAATTAGCATCAATCAAGTGTCAGACGAGGTGGCATTCCAGTCATCACTTCTCCAGTTGGTCCACCTCAGCATGTCCAGATTCAATGTACCTAACTCATGGGAGGTGGCACAAACTTCGATGTACCTACCCCAGCTATCCATTGGTCGAATTTTCCAGAGAAGACATGTGTCCAATTAATACAATTTTATCATTGGTCAAGCATTAAATGTTATGTAATGGTTGTAACAAACCCTAATTAGGGTTTTCATTATTGAATCTTGGCCATTGATCTCAAATTGATCTTAGCCATCAAATTGTATTAAGGGCACTATATAAGCCCCGACTCTTCATTTGTAAAGGCAGTTAGAGAGCAATAATAGAAGATAGAGAGTGAGTAGTTAGAATAGTGAACTAGTCAAGTTGGTAGAATAGCAATTAGAGTAGAGTAGAGAGAGAAGGCAAAGATTGTTGCCAAGGTGTTGTTGTAAAAGACTTGTTAAACTTCATTGAAGAAATGCTGAAATTTATGGGTCGATTCAACAATTTGCATGGTCTCTATACTTCTCATATTTGATTTCATGTTATTAGATGAGTGGAAGAAATGTGTTTGATTGATGGTGAAATTCGTATGTCCATACTACTAGCAGTTTGTTGATTGCAGACTTGCCTTGTGTAATCAACTGGAATCATTCAGCTTAAGCTTAACTTCAATTATCGCTTCTTCATTGATATGCATCAGCCTGATGGTGTCTATGCCTGCAGTGATGATTTGAACATCATAAAGCTTTCCTTCGAAGATCGCACTAACCTTGTGGAGATGGTCCTGGGATGTCAAAACAAGACTTAGTTAGAATTTCATCAAAGATCATTCATTGCTCCTACATTCCTTAGTATTAGGATTAGATTCTTTCCTCACCCTCATCTTTTTTCCTTTTTTCAAATCAAAGCTAGTAAAATCCTGTGTTCCAGCAATATTCAAAGCAAGTCATCAAGTGTAAGTCCCCTTGTGATTCCAGCAAAATCACATCATACCACAGAGAGCTTATCCACACGTAGAGATCCTACAGAAAAGAACCTTGAAGTCACCCTGATTGATCCTTTTCGCGATATCTTCAGCATTCAGAAGCTTTACTCAAGAGAGGATAAGGTACCTTTAGGTATTTTATTCTGTTTTTGATAGTGTACAAAATACACGTCAACAGGCACCTAAAAGCAAAATGTCCTACCTTATTGCAAGAGAATCATTCAAAGGCAATTTTCCATCATACTTACTAGCTCTCTTAGGCAATCTTCGGGCAATCAATGCTTCAAGCTCATCCAGTTCTCTTTCTTGCTCTTCCATCTCTCTCCTTTCTCTTTTATATCTGTTTTCCGGATACAAATGCTCTAAATGCCGCCTAAAACTTTCTATATGATTCACCAAATTCGCTCAGCTCAAATGCATCAATCTTTCCAACCAACATATCCCTTGTCACTGTAGTCACACTCTAGATCTCATCAATAGCAGCTACCTTATATTTATAAGCAGGAGGCAAAGATCTCAGCACCTTAGCAACAATTTCATCTTCTTCAAGGGTTCCACCGACACATCTGATACCTAGGACAAGATCATTCACCTTAGCCATGACTGGATCTGCTATGATGTTTGTCCCTGCTCTCGCTTTTGGCTTTTCATCACCGAGAGGACCCGCCCACCCTTGAACTATCGAAAGAAAGAAGTTTCAGATAGTTTCTTCTATAGTCTATGGTCGGCCTAGGGCGCGCGTTTGTGTAGACAGAGATTTCCGCACTAAAGGCCAAGTATCTCGCCGAGAAGGCTCTGTTAAATAAGTGCGGCCCTACGGGGCAAAGCGAAGATTTTGCGCCGAAGCAACACCGGCAATTGATCGGGCCGGTCCCAGTGCTCCCGTGCAGCACTCCCCTAGTAATTCCGTCGCCGAGTTTCAAGCTAACGCGTGAAGTATCCCGCCAAAAAACTGCCAGGGGGCAAGAATGAAACTCAAAGGAAGGACAAGCGAGCATGTGGTTTCGATGCCAAGTGACTGGGCTTGACATGCCGTGCTCCAGAAAGAGAGGAGTGCCTTCGGGCATATCTATTTCTGGGGGGCAGGCACAGGTAGGTGGTCAGCTCGTGATGCTAATCTGTTTGCGTAGCGGATAAAGCCCTCTTTACTTACCCGCCCACACACAAGCCTAAGAGTGTATGTTCTCATCATCTCCCATTTTCAGCATCTAATACTTTCCTTTCAAACTTTGCAACTTAGCAACTTTGACTTGTTTATCTCCTTCATACAGGGTCTCAAGCTTCTCCCAGATCTCATGTGTGGTCTAAAGTCCCATTAGATTTGTCATCTCTGAATCAGTCAGGGTTCTCAGCAATGCTTCCTTCGCTCTAATGTTATGTTTTGATTCCTTGATTTCATCAGCAGTAACCGGTCCATTCGGAGGAGCAGAATAGGCATTCTTTGTAATCTTCCAGTAATCTTCTCCAAGACATCTCAAGTGCACTTCCATCCGGTTCTTCCATATAGCATAGTTACTTCCATCAAATCTCAGACTCTCCTTCTTAAAGATAACACTTGCAGTTGCCATCCTGGATCTCCTCAAGCAGTTAAGCTTCTTCCAGAGGATCTAGCTCTGATACCAATTGTTAGTAGCAACAAAGGAGGAAAACTGAGAGGGGGGGGGGTGAATTAGTTTTCATCGGATCAACAAACTTAACCACAAAAACAGATTTGATAAACTGCAACAATAACAGAGATAAGAAAATTGAAGACACAACACATAACACCAAGATTTTGACGTGGAAAACCCTGTTAGGGGAAAAACCACGATGGGAACCTACCCACAGTAATGATACTCTGCAGTAGTATGTGAAAATATTACACTGGGGAATGCACATGCATTCAGGCACACTGCCTAGAGCTCACTACTCAAAAGATAATGATCCGGAAGGCTACAACTCTCAAGGAAGTCTCATTGACTTACAACAAGATTCAGACTACAATCCGGAATGAATGAACTGCAATGATAGCATCTCCAAATGCTTGATGACAGTTTCGGTTAAGCACAATTTTCTGCTCTGCAAGACCAATCTCTCCACAATCACAACACTAAAAGATGAATCCTTGTTCGCACGTACATCACTCTCACATAATGCAGACACAACCTTGATACCTAAATTACATGACAATATCACCTATTTATATAATTCATCAACCTTGACAACAAGGTGGGCTAAACCCTCAACTCACAATTACAAAATTACATCACACAATACAAAGATCAACCACTTGACCAATATAATGATTTACATGACATAACATGGACCTAATTCAAATCTCCAAACATGCAACACCATTGGAAATCACGCCAAGATCAACCACAACACGCTACACCACCAGGAAAACTGCATAACACGAAGAACATTATTGGTTCAACAAAATCACCAACAACTCGCACAACGATCAATGCGGAACGACAAAACAAATAGGACATAATTAGGAAACACCAGCAAGCACTTGAGAATCATCAGTAACAGCTGCACCAACACCACTTATCAAATCTTCATCTGTCAACGTCTTAAACTCAAGAACACTCAAATAGCAGCAACTATCACAAAGAAAGATAGCTTGCGGAGCACCAAATCACGAACCGTTTGAAATGAAGATACACAAGACTATCCCAAAAAATATCCCAAAATCTTAGCTCACGAGATGATCACACTGGAATATATCGGAGGAAATACTGAACTCTGCAAAGCACTGATCAGATAAAAAACTGCAAAACCGGATCATATGATATGATCAATTTGTTAGAATAATAATTTCTTATATTGTTTATGGTCAACTTAGGTTGTTAGATTTCATTAATGTATCTATAGTATTAGGTAGATAGAGTTAGGTAATATCAGTAATTTCTACAGTGTTTTGTATTTCTATGAATTGTAATCTTTACCAGTTAATATGAACTACGTTTTTACCAATGAATCATCTCTTATTTTCACATGGTATCAGAGCTAGGGCACATAACCTGTTTTTCTCAGAAAGTTTGCAAATTTTTTCGCCTAGGGTTTCTGCACATTCGATTAGGGTTTTGACCCTTAGTTCAAGTTGAAATTTTATTCTGATTGCAGATTCTTGGTGGGTTTTTCGAAACCTCAACTAGGTCACCATTAGATTTTTCTGGGTCTGCAGATTTGTTTTCGCATAAGGTTTTTGCATCTTCGCCTAGGGTTTCGACCCCCTGCTTCAAGGCGAATTTTTTTTCCAGTTGTATAATCGTTGTGGGTTTTTTGAGAGCTCAACTGGGTTGTCGGATTTTTCTGCACCTCATTTTCCGCCCCTCATTTTTTGAGCCCCCGGATTTGACCCTTCATTTTCAGAAAAATTATTTTGATTTCAGATTCTTTTTGTGTTTTTCGCAAGGATTTTTGGGTCTTTGTCGGATCTTTCTGGGTTAGTCGAAAATTTTACCTCGAAAACTGTACTAGGGTTTTGAGATTATCTCCTTCGTTTCAAGTTAGAATTTTTTTTAATTTGTAGAATCTTTGTGGGTTTTTCGAGATCTGAACTAGGTTGTCCTCCGAATTTTCAGGACTTTCGAAAAATTTCTGCCTCGAAAACAGTGCCAGGGTTTTAGTTTCTGCATATGAATCTGACTTGTCGAATTTGTTTCTAAAAACTTTGTTTTCATCCTCTGGTTTCTATGCATTC
Organism: Cryptomeria japonica; assembly: GCF_030272615.1. Classification (NCBI taxonomy): domain Eukaryota; kingdom Viridiplantae; phylum Streptophyta; class Pinopsida; order Cupressales; family Cupressaceae; genus Cryptomeria; species Cryptomeria japonica. The sequence goes on along the minus strand of NC_081407.1, from coordinate 90,697,299 downwards.
GTGCTTTCACCAGTTCGACCTTGGGGTACGTGATGGCATTGCTAACGAACATTATGCTCGAAAGTAGCCAGAAGTTCAATGGCCGCAACTACAACACCCGGAAGCATCGTATGTTGACGATTTTTGAGTACCGATGTCTTGATGCAGTTGTTCTAGGCACGTCTCAACGTCCAGACACTGCCAGAAAAGATAAGGACAAATGGGATGAGCGCAACCGAGAAGCCGTCATGTTCATCAAACTCTTTGTTACCAATGAGCAACTACCTCAGGTACCGTTCGACAAAACTGCGAAGGAAATATGGGATCATTTGAAGAGTCTTCATGAAACCTCTGACAAGAGCAGAGCGTTCTTTCTTAAGAATATTCTCTTCATGATCATGATGGATGAGAAAAGTTGAAAACATCTCTTTAGGAGCATCTGACAAAGATCAAGGATATTCGCGGCCAGCTGGAAGCTATTGGTCGAAAAATGGAGGAAGAAGATATGGTGGTCATTACTCTGAAGAGTCTCCCACGCTATGAGCATTTCATCAAAACACTCAATATCACTTTTACTGACGTCGATTTGAAGTTTTCCGATCTTTGTAACAAGCTTTTACAGCAAGATCGGTGGCAACAGTAGTACCAATTCTTCCTCCACCGAGCAATTGTTCTCTGTCAAATCTTTTGCTGAGAACAAAGGGAAGGCTCAATCTTCTCAGCCGAAAGGCTCTGGTTCTCAGGACAAGAAGAAGAAGAAGAACGTTCAGTGCAATTATTGTCACAAGTTTGGTCACATGAAGGCTGAGTGTCGAATTCGATTGGCTTCTGAACAAAAGATGCACGGAGGGTCTCAACAAAAAGCAAATGTCGCCGAACACTCTAAGCAGAAAGAATCTGCTTTCTATGCTTTTATGGCCAAGGGAACAGCAGATCCAGTACACTCTTTTGCCTAGTATATTGATTCAGGAGCTTCGCGGCATTTTACTCATCGTCGAGATTGGTTCACGAAATTTGAACCATTTTTGGATTCAGTAATCTTTGGAGGAGGAGAAGAGTACATAGTTGCTGGTAAGGGTACTATCTAGATTCACTCAGGAGGTAGAAATTTAATTTTTCTTGATGTCTTCTATGTTTCAGGCATGGAACATAATCTCCTCTTTGTCATTCAGATCATGAGGCATTCTCCTCAATTAGATGTTGTCTTCAGTTTGTCCATCTGCATCATTGTTGATAAGGAGACTTGTACTACAATCGCTATGGGACTTGAAGATCATGGTTTATATAGACTTGTTGATTCTGGTGATTCTCAAGAGCATGCTTTGGTTGCTAGGAATACATCCATTAGAACACTTTGGCATTAGCGTTATGAGCACTTAAACGTTCACTATCTCAGTTATATCGAGAGGGTTTGTTTGCTGGTCTACCTGAGATCCAACCTCAAAAACTTGGAGTTTGTGCAGCCTGTCAAGCTGGGAAGCAGCATCGGACACCATTCTGGGATGGTGATTCTTGGCGAGCCTCCAAGGTTCTTCAATTGGTTCACGCTGATGTATGTGGGCCAATGAACACTCCATCTGTTACTGGTTGCAGGTACTTCTTGTTATTTGTTGACGATTTCAGTTGTAAAATGTGGGTGTATTTTCTGAAAAATAAATCAGATGTGTTCAGTAAATTTCAGCAGTTTAAGGTCTTAGTAGAGAAAGAATCCGGTTCTTAGATTATCACTCTAAGGTTAGATAATGGGGGGTAATTTTGTTCCAATGACTTCTCTACATTTCGTGCTAGGCATTAAACGCCAACTCACCACACCATACACCCCTCAGCAGAATGGTGTCGTTGAACGTAGGAATCGCACCATCACTGAAATGGCTTGTTCTATGTATGGATTCCAGACGCTAAGCGTGCTAGGCTAGATTCAAAGAGCGAAACACTTATGTTCATCGGTTACAGCGACAACCACAAGGCCTACAGGTTGATTGATGTGGAGACAGATCGTCTCATTTTCAGTCATGATGTTGTGGTTGATGAGACTCCTGGTCTATTCGCGACTCCGTCTATGCAGACTTTTGATGTTGGTGTTCGTCTTCCTCTTGGTTCCCATGATGGGAGGGCTTCAGAGCATTTTGACTCTGAAGATGAGGAATCTATCGATCTAGCACCACCTAATTTTCCACAGGATTTGCATCTAGATGACTTTATTCCAAAAACTCGAGGGGATGTTGTTCCTCCAATGCCAGATGTTGGTACTTCTACCCTCAGGCCTAAGACTATCGGAGATCTTCATGATGATGAGCTTATTGAGGGCAGATCCGCTCGCAGAAAGAGAAAGCAACAAAATATAGTAAACTTTGCACTTATGGCCAACATTCACAGCGTCCATGAGCCCCAGACATATTTCGAGGCCAAAGGCATTCCTGAGTGGGAAAAGGCTATGGAGACTGAATACCATAGTTTTATGAAGAATCGCACTTGGGTTCTTTCTGATTTGCCTCTTGGGAAGAAACCTATCAGCTGTAAATGGGTTTACAAAGTCAAGTATCATGCAGATGGTATTTTGGATAAGTACAAGGCCAGATTGGTTGCTCGGGGTTTTACACAGTGAGAGGGCATTGACTACGAGGAGATTTTTGCTCCTACTGCCAAGATGAGTACCATTCGTCTTCTTCTCACCATTGCAGCTCAGTTTGGATGAAAACTTCACCAAATGGATGTTAAGAGTGCATTCCTCAACGGTGAGTTGCAAGAAGAAGTTTATATGATTCAACATTCAGGCTTCAAGGTTCCTGGTAAGGAACATCAGGTTTGCAGATTGGTAAAAGCCCTCTATGGCCTGAAGCAAGCCCCTTGGGCTTGGTACTTCAAGATTGATCAGTATTTGGTTGAACATGGTTTTCAATGCAGTCCCTCTGACACTAATTTGTACGTCAGACTTTCCGGTGATGAGATCCTTTTTCATGTTGTCTATGTGGATGACTTGATCATTACTGGAAATTCGGCACATTTGATTGCTGCAATCAAACAGGACTTGTGCCAAGCTTTTGACATGACAGATTTGGGGCTTCTCCATATTGCTTAGGTGTTGAAGTGTGGTAGACTGATGACAGTATCTTTATTTCACAGTCCAAGTATGCCTGCAGTTTGCTGGATAAGTTTTGAATGTAGGATTGTAAACCCGCTTCCACACCTATGGAGAAAGGGCTGAAGTTATCAGCCAAGTCTAATTCACCTGCAGTAGATGAAACAAAATTCAGACAATTTGTAGGCAGCCTCATCTATCTCACTGCCACTAGAGTTGACATCAGTTTCGCTGTCAGCGACATCTCTCGCTTCATGACAGCTACAAAAGATGATCATTGGATTGCAGCGAAGCGAGTGTTATGATATTTGAAAGGCACTTCAGACTATGGCATTCTGTATACTAGGTGCAACGATCCAAAGTTGATTGGTTATACGGACTCAGATTGGGCAGGATCAGTGGATGACAAAAAAATTACTTCTAGATACGTATTCAGTTTGGGTACTGGTGCCGTCACTTGGAGCAGCAAGAAGAAATAGGCCGTGGTTTTTTCCTTGACTGAAGTCGAATACTGGGGAATAGTCAAGGCCGCATGTGAGGCAATTTGGCTTCGAAGGATGCTCTCTGACATGCAGATGCTACAAACAGGTCCTTCTCCCTTGTATACTGATAATCAAGGGGTGCTCAAATTGGCCAAAAATCCAGTCTTCCATGAACGTACCAAGCATGTCGAACTTCATTGTCACTACATCCGCAAGCTGGTAGAAGACGGATCAGTTTAGTTGCAGTATGTTCCGACAGCGGATCAGATTGCGGATATTCTCACCAAGTCTTTGAGTTCGGATAAATTTGTAAAATTCAGGGGGGTAGCTTGGTGTTTTTGATAGATTGACCATTAAGGGAGGGTGTTAGAATAATAATTTCTTATATTGTTAATGGTCAACTTAGGTTGTTAGATTTCATTAATTTATCTACAGTATTTGGTAGATAGAGGTAGGCAATATCATTAATTTCTACAGTGTTTTGTATTTCTATAAATTGTAATCTTTACCAGTTAATATGAACTAAGTTTTTACCAGTGAATCATCTCTGATTTTCACACAATTAAGCTTCCCGGATCACCAAGACCAATACAGAAGAATATAGTGATACTAAAGATGCTCCATACATCAAACCATAATCACAATGAACCAATTTGCAATCACCGGATTAGGAATATGTTGACATCAATGACAACAACATATCCAAGCAGCAACAATGTCCAACACAATCTTCTTAAGAGTTTCCCTTATTTTGAAATTTTTAGAACAACTTGGCATCGTCATGCCTTAAATTTCATGTGATGCTCTTTTGTCATGCAATCTCCACTTTGAATTTACAACAACTTTCGCAAGGCAAAGTGGCCTTTCTAATACCATATTAGAATAACAAAATATTTGCTATTAATTATACAAGTAACTACTCAAAGCAAGAAAGTGATGAAGAAATAGAAATATTGGTTGTGTCTAAAGACACTAGAATTGAAGAATCTCACTTAAATGAATTAGCAAGAAGGAAAAGGCACTTTACTTAAATAGGCCTCCTTGGAGAGAAAACGATACCCACTTCTTCTAGGTCCAACTTTTCCATATGAATCTCAAAACCTTAAAGAACATATTTACTTATCCCAATGACCAGCTATGATTTGTCACTCAAATTGGGCTGGACAAGCAAGATTTCATATTCTAAGAGCTATTTAGGCTTGTAAAATTGGAGCTAAGTCTATGCGAACGGCTAGCCATATGCAAGAAACCTAGACGTTGAAAAAAATGTTGCATCGAAGGGGATTAGATCCCTATTGTGTCGAGGTCATTGGTTTTTAAAATGGTAATTTGTGAGGTTGCAGAAATTTCCTTCTGATAAAGCATGCTTCTCATCTACTCTTATATTTCATAAGCAATTTATTTGATGTAATGCCCCTCCCTTGATCAGACTCTATTTAACTTAGTTTGACTTTGGTTGGCTTTTTTGTTGTTTATGTGGTTGGATGATGCTCTATGTTGTAATGACTTTTATCATGATACTATGCTATGATGTTTTGAATTTAATGAATGATGTTTATGCATAGGGAAAGATTTAATCATCTTTGTATGATCCTGTTGGTGAACGTGCATATGTATGAATTGTTTGACTATCAAATTTTCTTCCTCTCCTCTCTGTCTAGATATAAGAATTCATAGAGATGCTACTAAATAATGTATTTGATATTAAATAGAAGTATTTAATGCTTACTAGTGAATGTTATATGGCTTTCATTAAAGAATGTTGGTTAATTCTGCGTTGAAGAAATAAAATGTTTTGTATTGCATTTAGGATTTCATGTAAGGTGAGTAAGTTATAAATACTATAGGTAGTTCATATGATTTAGTTGAAGGACATATCATGATAGAAAATAAGTATTGATTAAGATAAAGCTATGCGTTGCATGTTGAATGTGTATAAAAGATTACATGGTATTAAAAGGAATGTAGTTAGTCTAATCGCCTAAGGTGTCTATTATTCATTCTCTAACGCACTCAGGACATGTGATCTTGGGTGTTATGTAGCGGTTACTCCCTATGGTGTGGCTGAAAATGGTCACCTCATTTTGAGATTTCTTTGATTTACTTATGAATTGTGTTTTGTGATAATGGGGCTAGCATTGCTCTTTCAAAATTTCTTATGGAAGGAATGACCACTAAATTCTCTTTTCTTTTCATTTAATTTATGACACTTGTCTTGTTTTTGGTGTTGTTGGTTGTTGAAATTGCCGGCATTTTTCATTATTTGATGTTGATCGTGACAATTTTACTTCTTGGATTATTTTCTTTTGAAGCTTTTGGTGGTCATTATGAATGTTTGACTTAGCTGGCCCTAGTTATGTGTTTAGTGTTGTTTCTATCATGTTTGCTTGAACCTCTGATAGTGTTTTAAGAGAGAACACCACGGAGAGTGGATCTAGGCATGTTGGGTAATCAAATTGTATTGGTGTTAGTTTAAGGAAATAAAAGTGTATTTTTCTATGATAAAATTATTTCACTCTTTTTGGAATGTTAGTCTATCCCTCTAGGGTTTCTTAGCGGGGCGTTACATTTGTTGTTTCAAAATGGGATTAAAAAACCAAAGCAATCCAGTCATTAACGTGACGCTATTTATCCGTTAATATAATAAATTAAACACCCACCCACCATGTTTCAAGGATCATGTTTCCAAAACAACATGATATGAAAAGTATACTATTGGACCTATTGGTATATTACTATATTATAATTTTTCTAAAGAGAAATAGGATTCATGTATAGGACAGAATTGACATGCATTCAAACGAAAATGAATTTGCCTTATTTGGAAAATAATCATAGCCATATAACTGATAAAATCTGAAAAGATTATAAACCCAGAAAACTAGTGCAAATGAATAGATATCTAAACTATGAATGCAAATGATACGAAATCAAAGTAGCAACACAAAGTTAGTCTCCAAGAGAGTAATGCAAATGCTAGAAGCAAAATAGCATTAAGAGTATGCAAAATCAAGAGATCCAAAATACAAGCCAGGTAGCATGCTTTTATAGACCAGGGAGAGGGAAGAGGTGGCAATACCGACCAATCAAGAGCAACCATCTCTTGGACTAAAGATAGCAAGTATCTTCCCAAGATAGAAAATGGATGCACACATGTAGGAAGGTGACACCTCATAACCACTCACCTAATTAAGCATGATTTATTAACCTAAGCGAGATTAAAAGAAGAGTAGAAAAAACTTAGGAATATAGGGAAAAAATAAATAACCCACTAGGAAATAAAACCCTACACTAACACCCCCCCCATAAGCGAAGCTTAGGTGGATGTAGAGATGGGTCCCGACAAATCAAGCCTGATGAGGTACCCATGTACATAAAATTCCCCCAAAAAGAGAGAGAAAAGAGACCCCCCCAAGAGTAGAGAGAGTCAGGACTCCGAGTGAGAGGAAGAAGCCCCCCCAGAAGATGAAGCATCCCGCACCCCCAACAAAGCTCGCAAATGAAGGAACTTGCTCTCAGTGAAGGGTTTGGTGAAGATATCAGCAACCTGCTTGGAAGTCGAACAGTAGCGAAGGTTGATGATGTGGCCATGGATGAGCTCTCGGATGTAGTGCATGTGGATCTTGGTTCGCTGATGATGGACCGGATTCCGTGAGATCTGAATGGCACGCTGGTTGTCACAAAATATGACTGAAGGCCGTCTGATCTGGATACCAAATTCAGTGAGGAGATTTTGAAGCCAAATGGCCTCAGTGGCGGCATTCACAGCCCCCCGATACTCGGCCTCAGTAGAAGATAGAGCAATAGTAGACTGCTTCTTGCTCGACCAACAAACAGGACTTGAACCAAGTGAGAAGCTGTAACTTGAAGTAGACTTGCGATCTTGAGAATCGCCTGCCCAATCTGAATCTGTGTAGCCCACCAAGTCAAGCTCAATGCCCGCTGCGTAGTGAATCCCAAAACTGTGAGTACCCTGAATATAGTGAAGGATTCTCTTGGCTGCTTTCCAGTGCAGCTCATGAGGCTCCTGCATGAATCGAGAGACCATGCCTACAACATATGAAATGTCAGGTCTCGTATGAGTCAGATAAATGAGACTCCCAACAAGCTGTCAGTACAAAGTGCCATCAACAAGTGGAGAAGAACACTGAGCCTCAAGTTTGACTCCTGAAAGAAAGGGAGTCGGAGCAGGCTTACAATCAGCCATATGAAACCTCGAGAGCAAATCTAGAGCATACTTGGACTGGTTGATGGTGATCCCAAAAGAAGACTGGTAGATCTCAATCCCGAGAAAGTAATGCAACAGCCCAAGTCAGTCATCAAAAACCTGTCATGAAGGGCAGTTTTGACAGCCCCAATAGTGGATGAACTCCCTGTGATCAGCAAGTCATCAACATACAAAACCAAAAATAGGAGTGAATCATCCTGTTGCAGAATGTAGACATTGGGATCAGAATGGCACCGAGTGAACCCAACTGATAGAAGGAAGGAGTCCATCTTGGCATACCAGGCCCGAGGAGCCTGTTTGAGGCCATAGAGAGACTTCCGAAGACGGCACACAAGTGAAGAATCCCGAAGGAACCCCCGTGGCTGCTCCATGTAGATCTCCTCCTGAAGGTCACCGTGAAGAAAAGCACTCTTCACATCCATCTGGTGCACTTCCCAACGATTAGCTGCAACAATGGCAACAACAAGTCGGATGGAATTCATTCGAGCAATTGGTGCAAAAGTCTCAGAGTAGTCAATCCCAGGAACCTGGGAGAATCCTTTGGCGACCAAGCAAGCCTTATACTTGTCAACCGACCCATCTGCTGCAAATTTTGTCCGATAGATCCACTTACATCGAACAAGTTTTCTTCCCTTAGGAAGAGGGACGAGATCCCAATTGTGATTCCTCATTAAGGAACTATACTCCTCCTGCATAGCTGTATCCCACTCAGGAATACCAGAAGCCTCATGAAAAGACTGTGGATTTGAGGCAGTAGCAATGAAGACATGTGTAGCACTCTAGAACTGTGAACGAGTCCACCTGGTGTCTGATGGATCCCCAACCCAATCACCTGCAGATTGCAAGGTCTGTCTAGCCCAAAGTGGACTGAAAGATGGAGAATTTTGAGGAGAATCATCAACCTCTGAATGATGAATAGGAGAGGAAGGACGTGAGTCCTCTGAATCGCTCTCTGCATCAGAAGTAGAGGTAGAAGACTGCTCAGGTGAATCTGACTCATCAGAGGAGCTGTCATGTATCCCAAGTGACTCCAATGCCAAAGTAGAAGGAGTTGGAGAAGTGGTAGAAAGTGAGCTCGAAGAGCCCTCCTCAAACTGAACACTCCTCTCAATGAACAACTCATGTGTAGTAGGGTGGAGCAACCGATAACCCTTCACACCATCAAGATAACCTACAAATATGCAAGGTCTGCTTTGCGGATCCAAGGCCTTGCGTTTCTCTACAGGAATGTGGGCCCATGCAGGAGAACCAAAAACTCGGAAGTGCTTAACTGATGGTTTCCGACCGCTCCAAGCTTCAAAAGGAGTGACTCCCTTCAAGGCTCGGTGAGGAACACGGTTCTGGATATAACAAGCACAGTTAATGGCCTCTGCCCAATACTGTGGTGCAAGAGATCTGGAGTGAATCATGCAGTTTGCCATTTCCTTCAAGGACCTATTCTTCCGTTCTGCCACACCGTTCTGCTGAGGATTGTATGGAACTGAATGTTGCAAATCAATTCCCTCTGGAGTGCAAAACCTCTCAACCCGATGGTTGACATACTCACCACCATTGTCAGTGCGCAAAACTTTGATGGCTTTCTTGGATTGCTTCTCTACAAAAGTTTTGAAGTCCTGAAATTGATCAAATACCACAGACTTCTGTTTGAGAAAGTACACCCAAGTATATCGAGAAAAGTCATCAATGAATGTGAGGACATATCTGGCCTTGCTGAATGAAGGGTGCTGGAATGGACCAGTCAAATCACTGTGAACTAACTCCAGTATCTGTGAAGCTCTCCATGCCTTTCCTTTATCAAACTTTTCCTTAGGATGCTTACCAAGTATGCAACCTTGGCAAACACCACTTGAAAACTGAACTGAAGGCAACCCTGTGACCATACTCTGTTGGTTGAGCTGCTGCAAGTAGCGGAAGTTAAGATGGCCAAACCACTCATGCCATACTCTACTCACATCATTGGAATGAGTGAGCAAAACAGTCGAAGGAGGATCAGGAGCAAAGTGAGAAAACAAATAGAGTCGTGACTGATGATTTGCTCTCCCAACTGCAACTGTAGAATCACTGTGCAACTCACGAATCTCCACTGAATCAGGAGTGAACTTAACCCGCTTGCCTAAACCTGTGTGAGTGATCTGGTATACTGATAGGAGATTAGTTGATAATGAGGGCACACAAAGAACATCATCAAATGTGCCATCCCTCACATCAACAGACCCTCCCCCACACACCTCAACAGGAGTGTCATCACCCATCAAAATGGAAGGCATAGTACACGGCTCCAAAGATGCAAATTCTTCCTTAGATGAAGCCATGTGGTGTGAAGCACCCGAATCAAGAACCCAAGTGGATGGTGAAGAAGCAAATGCAACAAGGGCCTTGCCCTTTCCTTTCCCCTTGTTGTTTTCTTTTGCCTTGTTAGACTCCTCACTAGAATTCTGTTTAATTGACTCAGGAACACTGATATTATTCTTCTCAAGAATGTGTGTCAAGTGATCAATTTGTTTCTTCAGACATTTATGCTCATCATGACCAGGTCTTTTACAATAGGCACATTGGACCTTCTCCTTCTTAGGCTTGTCGCCCTTGGAAGATTGGGTCTCATTAGTTGCTTTTAAAGCAAGTGATGTCTGATCCTTCTTCTCCTTGCTATTCTTCTGTTTCTTATCCTTACTATTGTTATTACTACTTTGTCCTTTTTGTTCTTTTGTGCCTTGGTTGGCAGCCAGGGCATGTGATTTAGAGGACTTAAGAGTGCCCATCTAAATTAGCTTATCCTGTTCCCGAGTGAGAGAGATAGCAAAATCATCTAGAGATGGCATGGTAAATTGTGTACCAAGTGCACCCTTAGTAGCATAGAAGGTAGAAACAAACATAGAATATTCTGAATTTAGCTTAGAGAGAATACTAAGAATCAATTGTTCATCTTTCTTTTCAATTCCACATTGTTTTAACTGCAGCCTTAGTGATTTCAATTTAGTGAAGAAATCCTGGATTGTGTTGAAATTGCCTGGACTTAAACTAATTAGTTCATTTTCCAACATATGACCCCTCATTGAATCTTGTGTGCCAAATAGTGTTTCTAACTTTTTCTAGATTTCATTTGGCGAATTTAAAGACTCAATGTGAAAGAGCAAGTCAGGAGAAACAGACAAACACAATGTTCCATATGCTTCATCACATTTGTTAAACCATTTAGGCTTATCTTCATCTTTAGCAGGTTCATTTTCAAGCCCCATAGTTATCTTATGTAATCCAGCTTTCCTTAAGTAGATTGTCATGCGTGATTTCCACTCAAAGTAGTTATATGGAGTTAGGATAGGTACTATTGTTTGATCCATGATGAAGAAGTGCAGAAAAAAATGCCGAGAGGAAGAGAACACAATCAAGACAACCCCCCCCCCCCCCCTTTTCACTCAATCAAAGACCCCCCCAATAAATTATGATTTGGCACTTTATATTAGTGCGTTTACAACTACCACTAGCAAGAAATACTAAGTGGTCTTGATTTCAATGCATTACAAAATCCTCATGAAAAGCATATGCTGAGAATGAACTTTTGGCACAATATCCAGAAAAAATAAATAGCACCACTGCAATCTACACGAAAAATCATGCACTTTCAAAAAAAGAATCACCTCGATACGAGGTCGTATGTGAAAGTTATGATCCTCTGAAGTTCACAAAACGAGAACTGTGCAGTGTCACGACTGAGAATCTGCAATTTTGGAAAAATCTCTACATCAAAATCAAAAAACGACTGCACTAGTGCATAGAGCACGAAAAAATATCCAGAATCAAAAAAAATTTCGTGGAAAATGGAGTCCGTATGAGCAAGAACGAAGCATTTGAAAACGGCCTTCAAAACTGCAACAGCCAACGGAGAGGGGTCCTGCTGTAACTTTCTGAGTGCGTTTCTGCAAAATATACAGTCTGCATGCAAAAACTAAAAGATACCCAGATGGTTTTTTTGTGCTGCGAACAAAACCCAGAAGGCGTTTTTCTTTCTGATGTATGGAAGATGTAGATCCAGTGTAAATAGAACGACTTTAGATACAAAAAACGACCCCAGCAACCAAAAAACGACATGCAAAGGCTGAATCAGCTACCAAAGTCAAGAGAAGGAATGTTGGAACCTGCAATATTGATTGAAAACACCAAATATGCAAGATGGTTGTCAGATTTGATCTTGAAACCCCAGTTTTGCAACTGTGTATGACGATCTCTGATTTCGGTGAAACGAAAGCCAGATTTGACTTTCTCAAGCCTCTTGGACGCGTTGGAACAGCCACAAATGCTTCCAGTATAACCAGAAATGTTGCAATCACCCAGATTTCATAAAACACATGTGCAAACCCCAACGATAAAAAAATTTCGTCAAACTTTTTTGATTCTCAAGATCATCCGAAGATGCGAGAGAAGAGCATACTGGGTTTTTTGAAAAACTATAATAAGATTTATTAGCCCCCCCCCCCGAATCTCTCAAATATGGAAACTAAAATCTACTCTTGCACATAGAAAAGCTCTGATACCATGATAAAATCTGAAAAGATTATAAACCCAGAAAACTAGTGCAAATGAATAGATATCTAAACTATGAATGCAAATGATACGAAATCAAAGTAGCAACATAGAGTTAGTCTCCAAGAGAGTAATGCAAATGCTAGAAGCAAAATAGCATTAAGAGGATGCAAAATCAAGAGATCCAAAATACAAGCCAGGTAGCATGCTTTTATAGACCAGGGAGAGGGAAGAGGTGGCAATACCGACCAATCAAGAGCAACCATCTCTTGGACTAAAGATAGCAAGTATCTTCCCAAGATAGAAAATGGATGCACACATGTAGGAAGGTGACACCTCATAACCACTCACCTAATTAAGCATGATTTATTAACCTAAGCGAGATTAAAAGAAGAGTAGAAAAAACTTAGGAATATAGGGAAAAAATAAATAACCCACTAGGAAATAAAACCCTACACTAACAATAACTAACTAATTGTTATTTTAACATAAATGGTAAAATTGTACATGGGGAAACCTAATGATATCAATTATCAAGGGTGCGTGGCACATGTTTGAATAGTGCAACTGCAAATTGATTTTGAGCTGGTGATACTCAGGGCTCAAATCCTTGGACCTGCTTATTACATTATTGTATGCTCAAATGACAGCCACTATGGGAGCTCCTTGATCTTACATGACAAAATGCACTCCTAGCGTGCACTACTGCAGCTGTTGCACCAAAAGAAATGCAGTTCCCTTGACCTAGGGAATTCTCCAGCAGTAACGAGAATGGGGATGCACCACTTAAAAATACCTTTCTTTCCTGTGAAAGTAAAATCCCAATTTTGTTACCTTCTATACCTGATAAAAGAATTGTAAAGAATAGGGAAAGAATAGTATTTGACATATTTGTGACATTTGCATATATTTACCGAACAACATACAAACACATTTAATTTTATACTGTGTAAATGACAAGAAGAAATTAGAGTCAATCAATTTGAAGTCGACGATACTCAATTCAGTTTAAAGAAATTCTTTCATATTCAACAAAGTTGAGGTAAAATTTATATTGCTGAATTGTTGACAATAATGGTGTTTGAATAACTTTTCGATAAGCGTATGAGGATGGTCTTGATATTGAGTGTTGTTTTCTGTTGTTGAAAAGTTTGTTTGAAGCGTGTTTACTGGGCACTGTTAATTTGGTAAGATATGCAAATTCAAAGGGCATAATGGGGGCTACAACCTGACAAAGTTAAAAGAGCAATTTTCAATAAGGCATACTAGGGTAATGCTGCTTTTGCCAGTTAGCTTTTATTAGTGCCATCTAGTTTCATATCTGGATGATGGAGAACAAAGCAAGCAATTTCCACTTCTACAAATATATGTTAGGTAATTTTTGTGATATTTTGTGTCTTTCAGGCATGTGTGTCCTTGCAGGTTGTGATTACCTTTCATCTATCACAGGCATTGGAATCAAGCGATCACATTCCTTGGTATCCCAGTACAAAAATTTAGATCAGGTATGTCATCAAATTTAAATGAAATACTGAAACCATTATTTTGCAGAGAAAAGTTATAATTTGGATTTTTTATATTTTTAGTTTCAAGGACCAAACATTGATATACTTTTCTGATATTATCTGTTTGGCATCGTTGCTCGATCTGTCATAGAGTACTCTGAATAGGTTCATATGAAGTTTCAGAGTAAATTTCTAGGAATTCTCATCCCTTTGTGGCTTTGAGTGTAATGCAAGATGGTTATTGGTGAGAGAAATCAAGTGTTTGTATAATTTTTTTTTTCCTACACAGGTTCTTTCTGCATTGCGACTTAAGAAAAAGGGTCAGATACCTGAAGGTTACATCAATTCTTTCAAAGAGACACTCGCTGTTTTTCGTCATGCAAGAGTGTAATTTTTCTAGCTGTTTTTATTTTGATAAAGCCTTCTGTTTATACTGCAAAAGGATTTTTGATATTGATTTCAATTTTCAAATACAAAAGCAATGTTTTTTCTTGACAGATATGACCCTAATCTGAGACGTCTTTCATTTCTGAGGCCAGTACAAGAAGGGTTTTTAGAAGCGTTTGAGGGTAACCTTGACTTCCTTGGGCCGTATCCTTAACCCAGTTTGATTTGATTTTTTTTTCCCACTTCAGCACGTGTAAACAATAAATTGAAATGCTGAGAGATGTAAACTACTTGCAAAGATGTTTCAAAATTGCAGAAGTTTAAATTTTCCCATGACAGGCATTCAGAGAATTGTCTCCTTTAGTGGTAATTGCTATTGCTGAAGGGCGAATCGATCCTCTATCAATGGAATATTTTGATAAGTTTCCACAAGTTACTTCACAAGAACATGGGATACTCTTTACGAATCAGAGAGTTACCTTGCAGAATCAGTCAAGGGGATTGCAGAGCGAAAGTGATTCCAGTCCATTTGTCTTGATTTCTCAGAATGAGAAAGTAAGTGGTTTGCTAATGGAACACTTGTCCTATATTTATCATGCAAATGGATATGCAGTCACTCCATTTGTACATGTATGATTGTATGGTTTCATCATGATTTTAATGTGTCTGATTCAATTGGTAACATCTGAGCTATTTTCAGGATGCATTCTTACATTTCAACATTTCAGAGTTCATTTTGTATTTCATGGTTAAAGATTCATACCAAGTTACTGACAATTCTACAACTAGAAATTCCTTAATCTCTAAAAGCTTATTTGCATATAAATGAAATGCCATGCATTCCATTTACATATTTCACGAACCCCATGAGATATAAAATTTGGTTATATTCATATATTCATTTTTATAACTTTTCAATGTCTTTCTTTTTGTTGACTTCCAGGATACAATTTCTATCAGAACCGGAGAGAAGATTTCACAAAAGTTGAGTCATACAACATACAAGAATCAAGGTAAGTTCAATTTTGCTTCATGTATTTCTCAAGTCAAATTACAGAAATTCTAAGCGTCTCTGTAACATGCTTGATATATTGATGCAAAAGGAGTTAGAACTTTTAAGGAAGTCACAGAAACCAACTGTTATTAACAGAGTAATAGGATTTGATATTTCAATAGAGCTATAGTGATGCATTTCTGAGTAATGGATGAATTCATGCCTTGAGTCAATCCTTCCTTCCAATTGATCTTATAGTAGTAACAAAATGGGTAACAATGGGGTGTTTGGAATGTCAACAAACAGAAATGGTTTTCTTTCCACGATTCTAACCAACGATTCTTTCAACTTCAAGATGTCAAAAGAAAGAGTCGATAATTTTGTTGCTCTTCAAAGAGTTTCAGCAAATAATACTTCTCAGATTGGTTCTGTTGCTACCTTTTTTCCAAAATAGCTTAAAACAAGTATAACTCAAGGCATGAAAGTAATTACAATTGACATATGCTGACTCAATTCTTGTCTAAACTTCAAATTCCAGAAACAATCTAACCCATAATATTTTTATTTGATGAAGATGATTTTCATCTGTATGGAACTTTAGTCGGTCCTGAAGTTGTTTGTATTGTGGCTCCGTCCCTAATACAGCACACAAGTGATGGAATGAGCAGTGCATGTGCCAACCACCCAGCTATGTAAAAAGAGTTAATTCTAAAAGTATTGAAGTAGCTTCTTTAGTTTCCTTAGCACCTCCAACTTCTTCTAGGCAAAAATTATTTCACATCAAGCCCTAAAAGCAGCAGCAGAAGCAACAAATCTGGTACCGGAAATATAACTTCAAAGAACAGTGACATTTAGTCACAAAAAAAATAAATATAATTGATGTCAATGAATCAATATGCAGGTGCTCAGTGCTTCTGGAAATCAGATTTAGGTAGGTGACCTGCAGGTGACATCATGTACATCAATGCCTGGGATGTTGGTAGGCACATTAGAGCATTTATGGATGAACTTATGTTGGATTCATCTCAAGCTTTTTTCGTTTAGGAACTTGGAACGGTATGCTATAAAGTTAGCATGACACAAAATTCACCCTGTACTTGCAGAGTGTCATCTGGTGATGTCCTGCTTAAAACCGGCCTCATAATTAACAGGGCAGCAAGTCCTGTCTTGCCACTTGGCAGGTTATGTGCCTTAGAAAATTGAATAATGTCTAGATTGCCAATTCATTTACATTCTTACATGATTGGATTATATCATATATATTACTCTACATTGGCATACCAGTACTCACCTTAGCTCCGTTGTCTTTGTATGAATTTCTTAGCTACTTTGGTTAGAGACGGACAATATTTTGGATGTTCTGCTTCATTAATATGTTTGATGACCATAGAAATACAGTAACGAGTGCTAGTTCAAGCTAGTTTATTGTTGAAATCAACAATATCTCATATCCCATAGGGATGATGGACTGCTATGCTTAGTTGTGTTAGTTCCTGTAAGTGATAAATTTCAATATAACTACTATGGCTTCTCTAAGACTTTGGCATACATTATTAAATGATTGCTAATAAATTAATCATACTTATTTGCAGTTTCCAATGGCGTGCTAATTCAAGGCCTCTCATTATTACCATTCTATTCTAGATTCATTATTTGGAGACTGCATAGAATGAAATATTGCATTCTAAGACGAGTTCATTCGCCCTTGCTTTCGTTATCTTTGAAAGTCATGCATCAATATAGTGGAAACATGGATATGTTTGATTAATATTTCTGTTTCTTTTATTCTTTTATTCAGGTAAACAGTCGTTCAACTATTGGCGAGCAGGGATTCCTCTCCCAGTAAAGGTTAATGTGACCATTTCTCACAATTTTGCATTGTCAAGTAGGGGCATGCTTACTGGGTTTTGAATTTGGGTCGTTGTGGCAGTGTGTCACACTTGTTCTTGACCACAAACCGACAGATAATGGAGTATTAGTTATACCATTAAGGAGAAAATTTCTAATTGTATTTTCTCCTTCAATACTTGCTCTCTAGTTTTCTTTGTAATACGAAGGAAGTTTGATTTTACCGTGGTTATTGTTAGATCATTTGTCTATTACGTTTGCATTTAGCTCTTTGTAATGGTGAAATTTTTATTTTTAATTATTTATTTAACGAGAGAATGTTTTCTGGACGGTTCAATTTTGTGTAAGTCAGGCTCTTTTAACCTATGTTGTTATTCTTTCATTTATGTACGTTTCTATATCCTTGTTCTGTTTTATTCATATTTGTCCACATTCTCATAGATTCTTCATTTATTATCTTTATCCATGCTCTTATCCTTACATATTTCATTTATATTTTGACTGCCACCATATTGTCTTGTTGGCCAAAATATAGCTGTTCATTGTTGTGATCATAACTTTTAAATTGCAATAAGACCTGAATTAAGTGGCTTTTAGAATTTGATAGGCTGACTTTGCATCCATGGAATTGAGCTTGCACTTGCAGATTTGACTTTAATATTTAAAAAATTCAAATTTTATGTCTGAATCTTTACTACCTAGAGTTGACTAAGCATATATCTGTGCAATATTTTGTTATGTATTTTTATTGAAAGACATTCAATTAGATTATTTCAAATCTCCCATTCTTTCAAGCTTTATTTGCTCACTTTACAACACTTTAATTGGTGCACTTAAAAGGAATCTAAATCTGCATGAGCTTTCTAAGGAGCCTATGCATTTGAAGAGTGTTGTCTTTGATCGTTTGCTCAAGTTTTTGGGGAATGACTTAGGAGAATATGTTCCCTTGTGACACCAATGATAGTCCTCCAAGGCATTCTTAAATGTTCTCCGTCCCCAAATATAAGTAAAGGCAAAATAAATAGAGATGAATGAGGTGAAACATGAAGTAGAGATATGTAAAATATTAGGTCAAGCCTTTACTTAAAAGAAATAGAGATGAATGACGTGAAACATGAAGTAGAGGTACCTAAAATATTAGGTAGACTTGGCCTTGATATCCATACTTAACTCCATTTGGAGTAGACACTATTATTCTCTTGAGGCAAATAATAGACCATGATGCTTCATTCCAAATCTCAAGACACCACAAGTTCTTCAAGCTTTGCATGGATCATCCATTCTTTGGTCGTAGATTTAAGTACATGTATTTTCCATTTAATTTTTGTACTTATTTGTAATACTTCAAATAAACTAGCCCACATACAATTACCTATATTGTAATGAAATAACTTGTACATGAGAAGAATATAATATGGAATATGTTAAAATATTTGATAATAACTAGGAGAAGCAAGCATTTTGAGAAGCCAAACCTTTAATTTCTCCAATGAGAACATAATTCATAGTTTGATGTTTAAAAAAAACTTACTACCTCCTATATATACCCAACTTATGCCTAGGATATCACCCAAACTGACTTACAAAATAACATCTACGAGCTTTATGTTGACCTAAAAACTAAATAAAAATATGATGTAGGGCAACAAAGACAACACCAAACTACACTCTTAAAGTCACCCAACCATCACCAAACCATTAAAATCTGCAACACAATTTATTCTTCTATTCCAAATTCTCCAAATGAGTTTCAAAAACTCTTACAAATCAGACTACAGAGATATTGCAGCATCATATGTTGATGAATATAACGAAAATTCTAAAATCAGAATGATCACCAAAAACAAAAGAAACAAACAATATCAACTACAAAAGTTGGCTCCAACAAAACACTCTCATTTTCAAGCCTCTAACCCTTGCAAGTTGCAACAAAACTTTGCAAACTTTTAGCCAATTTTCTATTACAAATCAATAACCTGCAAATACATGCATTCCATCACTCCCAACAAATAACAATGCCCAGTCTTCCTTCCAAAGATCTTGAAGTTCCTTCTTTTCTTTCCAAATAAAACTCTTTTTTGCAACACCATCCCTTTCACTCCCAAAAATGCTACCACCACCTCTCTTTGCAGCCACACAAACTTCCCCTTTTACTCTAGGTTGCTGCCTACTCTTTCCTCCATACGTTGCAGCTCCCTCTTTTTCCTTTTAATATATTCAGCCCCATTCGTTACATACCTCTTTTATATTTAATGGGTTGATGTTATTTTGTTTTCCATACTTGGGATTGATTCCGCTCATAATGCTACCTCCACTGGCTTCTAGCCGTTTCATTCCACCACCTATTCACTGCTTAATGGGAAAATTGGAAGGTGGCATTAAGAATACTCAGAGTCTTGACAATGTATTTCAAATTAAAATAGAAAACTGTAATCTGTTTAATCCTTGTATGTTCTTTGATTGGTATTTCATTGTCTTCACTTGATTCCCACTTTCTAACTTTGTTAATTAATACCTTCTAAACTCAGTATATTCTTTGAATTTTGCTGTTACTTTTCCTTTGTATGGGTTGTAGCTCTGCATTTCTAGCTGCTAGAGAATGACTCTTCACATTAATATTAAATGGATACCTATAACCTATTTCAGATGCTCCCATTTTGGCACGGTATGTAGGATGCTCCTGCATCAGACGCACCCAGTAGAAAGTTTGTGAGCATAGGCTCACAAAAGTGGAGTTGAGTGATAGAATCACCCTTTGAGATCACAAACAATCTGCAACGAACTCCATCATTGTGACAATTGTACACGAAACTAGTTCTTTTTCCTCTTCTTCCAGCATCTTGCAGGAACAACTGTCACCCTCCTCCCGCAACTTTGCTTACCACTCTTGACTCCTCTCATGGATTGGCATCCACCATGTGCCATCCACCTCCACCAATGGTTCTTTCCTCTCTTCATTTCCTTCGTGGGATCCAACCCACCATCAACTAATCTTCTCCACCAAATATCCTCTCTACTCTTCCCCTCTTTTGTGGATTTCAATCCACCACGAACCGACCACCTCCACCAAGTTTCACCTACACAATCTCACAACTCCCACAAATAGATATGCAACATCTTTATTCCACCTTGTCACCACACAATCTTCTTTTTCACTTACTTCAGCACATAGATCCATCTCAAATTCTTTATTACAAAATTTTAAAAAAATTACCTCCTAATCAAGCTTCTCAAATTTGACATTGACAAAGTCATCAACTATTGCAATTATGCCCTCTACCTTTTTAGTTTCATTCATATGAAAGAAATCAATAAGGTTTGATTCAACCTCACCTTTTGTGGCAACCTTTGTCCTACTTGGAATCAATTCATCCCTTTCTTTGTCAACTGCTTCAATACCGATCGACAAGTCATCTTTTTCAACATCTTCTTGGTTAGCTTTAGCAAAACCAACACATTCCTTTTTTACTGCAATATCTCCCTTCTTCTCAAGTTCACCTTCCAAGAAGCTATTGATTCTTCTAATCTCCTCTTTCAAGATGACATCCTCATCTTCATTAATTTGCTCATCAAACAAGGGTCCCTCGAAGTGCATCATCTTAGCTTCTACATCTTGAGTATCTTCTTGGCTTGCCACAAAAACTGTTGTGTCTTCTATACCTTTGCCTTCTTCAGGCATTTCTTCAATCACACCGGCATCTTCAAACCTATGACCAAATATGATGTCATTATCGCTCTCTGCTGCATTGCTCAAATCCGCAACACTTGATGTTGTTACCTCTTCAAGATAGCTCTCACTTCCCTCTCTAGTTTCCTCTAAACTAAACTATGAAATTCTATCCTTATTTCTGATTAGCTCTGACAATATTGACACTCTGTTCATGAGATCCTTCATCCCATTTTGCACCATCTCTTTCATATTTGCAATCTTATTCTTTTCATTGATCTTCTCCTCCTCTTTTCCAACATTGCTATGTTTTTTAATCAAAATTCCAAAATCCCCTTCCATTGTTTCTTCTATCTCATCAATCATACATGCTATTTTTCTTATCTCTATTATCTGTTTATGAAATCTACAAAGATTGATTCTTTCTTCTAAGTCCAAAATCCAGACTCTTGGGCTCACATCTATTCCCTTCAAATACTTACTTTACCTTGATCTTATATTTACTACTCAAATCTTCAAACCCTCTATCTTGCACATGTAAACTGCCTCACATTCGACGATTTGTTTACACCTACAGGAGCCTAAACTCCTCAAACCGTCTAAAAACTTTCTCTTGCAAGCTGCATGTACACATGCAACAAATCTCTCACACAATCCAATCCTCAGGTCTCGGTGCAAACTGCTTCACTTCGACGAATCTGTTTGCATGCTTAGAATCTTTTGGCTCTGATACCACTGATGCAGTGGGACAAAGACAACACCAAACTTTACTCTTCAAGTCACCCAACCAACACTAATGAATACTCAGAAAAATTAAGAAGACACCATTAAAATTTGTAACACAATTTATTCTTCTATTCCAGATTCCCCAAATGAGTTTCAAAAACTCTTACAAATCAGATTACAAAGATATTGCAACATCATATTCTGATGAATATAACAAGGATTCTAAAATTAGAATGATCAACAAAAACAAAAGAAACAAACAATAACAACTACAAAAGTTGGCTCCAACAAGACACTCTCATTTTCAAGCCTCTAACCCCTCCAACCTGCAATAAAACTCTGCAAACTCTCAGCCAATTTTCTGCTACAAACACTTTCAATAACCTGCAAATACATGCATTCCATCTCTCCCACCAAATAACTATGCCCAGTCTTCCATCCTTCCAAAGATCTTGACGTTCCTTCTTTTCTTTCCAAAGAAAACTCTGTTTTTCCAAAACCATTCCTTTCACTCCCAAAAATGCTACCACCACCTCTCTCTGCAACCACACAAACTTCCCCTTTTACTTAGGGTTACTGCCTACTCTCTCCTCCCCATGTTGTAGCTCCCTCTTTTTCCTTTAATATATTTAGCCCCATTCATTACATAGCTTTTCTATATTTAATAGGCTGATGTTTTTTTTAATTTTCCATACTTGGATTGATTCTGCTCATGATGCTACCTCCACCGCCTTCTAGCCATTTCATTCCACCACCTATTCATTGCTTAATAGGAAAACTGGAAGGTGGCATTAAGAATACTCACAGTCTTGACAATGTATTTTAAATTAAAATAGAAAACTGCAATCTGTTTAACCATTACATGTTCGTTGACTGACATTTCATTGTCTTCACTTGATTCCCACTTTCTGAATTTGTTAATTAATACCTTCTAAAATCAGCATATTCTTTGATTTTTTTCATTACTTTGAATTCTGTCATTACCTTCTAAAATCAGCATATTGTTAAGTAATTGTTATTGTTAAGTAATTGTTATTGTTAAGTAATTGTTATTGTTATTGATTATGGTACTTCCAAGGTTATTGATCCTTAAAAAAATACTAGTAAAATAAGGATCAATAACCTTGGAAGTACCATGTTACTTTTGAACATTCTTCATAAATGCTTTTGCCACTATGCTTTTATAAAATGATGAGATAATTTAATAAAATGGGCATATTTGGTGAGGCAATCTACTACTATCATGATGACACTTCTGCCGACTAGGAATAACTAAGGGCTGCAAAATATTGGGTGTCTTAATTGTCTCTTCTTTGTTTCTTTACCAAACCAAATATTCTACCACAAATTTTTGAACATCCCCTTTTAGCCCTTCCCAAAAGAAGTCTTGCTTGATTTGATGACATGCCTTTAAAAGTCTTGAATGATAGCCAATTGGAGACACATGAAGCTTTGCGAGAATCTTTTGTTTGAGAAAGGAGTTTTTGCATAGGTATAGTCACTCTTTATACTACAAAGCATCACCTTTCCCAAAAAAAAATCCGAATTACTAGGATCAATCTGCAATTGTTGAATGAGATTCCTTGTGGCAACACCGTTTTGCCACTTTGATTTGTCTTCTTCTATCCAATTTGCTTGTAATATTAAAATTAGACATATAATAATGCTTCATCCTTCTTATCCTTCCTAGATAATGCATCTACCACAATATTATCCTTACCTTTCTTGTATATAATCTAGAAGTCACACCCCAACATCTTAATGACCCATTTTTGTTGCCCTTCAAAAGATAATCTTTGCTTCAAAAAATATTTTAGGCTACCATGACCAATCATCACTTTGAAGTGTCTGCCCATTAGATACAACTGTCATTGTTTTACTACATGAAGAACGACTAACATTTCTTTCTCATAAAGGTGGTTGAGCTGATTTTTACCCTTCAATCGATAATTCTTAAGAGTATTATGCTGCAATCATGCATGAAAACTACTCTTATACCATTACTTGAAGCATTACACTACATAATGAAATCCTTGAAGTCTGGAGTAGCACACATGACCTCCTTCAATCTCTTAGATGATGTATTAGCTAATCCATTCCACTAAAAAGAATCCTCCTTCAATAAAGTTGTAAGGGGTGCTTCTATATGGACGTATTTCTTCACAAATCTTCTATAATATCCAATCAATCCAATAAATTGTCTCAATTTCTTCATGGTTTTTGGTACAAACTATTTTGTGATAGCCTTAATTTTTTTAGGATCAATCTTTACTCCATGTGACACTTTGTGTCCCATGTACTCCACCTCTTTGATACAAAAAAACACTTGGAAGGCTTGGCATAGAGCTGGTGATCTTGCTTGATCTACATGTGGTGCAGGAGCACTTGGAGTCTAGTCAATATGTCAATTAGGTGTTGTGAGTCTTAGGAGTTAGGGTTAGGTCCATTTTGATTCAATAAGGTCTGTTGAGACCATTTGTAATGTTATTTCATGTTTTTCAGGTCTGTATGTCTAATTTGGAGTGATGATTTGCAAATTTGTAAAGTTGCTCAAAAAGTTGCCATTACGGTCATCGCGATAGTTAAACCGATGAAGTGTCATTGTTCAAAAGTTGTCATATTATTGTCATCGGGATAGTTTACCTAATACTGTTGTCATTGTTGACATCGGGATAATATATTCTATCGGGATTGCAAAATACTATTCAACTAACTTTGATGGGCTATTCCAATAGACATCCACATGTCTTGTTCGATATAGCTATACCAAAATACACGACATTGGGGTAGTTTGTTCTATCGGGATTACTTAAAATTGTTGCTCCGCCTTGACGAGTTATTCTGATGGGTGATCAAGGAGTCATGTTCGGAATTGTTATTCTGATATCAGTGTCCAATGTTGATTTATCAGTTCGGTATTGTTATTCCGATACCTATGTCCAACGGTGATTTATCAGATTTGGAATTTGAACACTCAAGCAGCCCGAAGGTCTATTGTGACTGTGGGAAAATGCATAATTTGGTGTAAATTGTATGAGCAATGGTTGGAAAGGGGGGGATTCTGCAATGTACAACTGATTTTCGAAATTTGAAATCATTGGCACTAAACTGGAAGCTTAATTTATGCAATTCACTCTGTTTTTGCATTTTACCCTGTTTTCTGGACTTATATGTTGTTGAATGGACTCAAACTGTTTGGGTGAGAACATGTGGGAATAGAGTTGTGTAATATCTTCCATTTGCCGGTTATTTGAAGTTCTGAACGGTTAGAAGGAGAAAGATATTGTAGATTTTCACGGGGTTGTCTGGTTCATGAGCTTTTCCTAGGTTTTGTGCAATTTTGAGTTACCAGGGGTCTAAATCTGCACTGTTTCACATTGGCACCCTAAAACCACCAAAATCCCTAGTTTTGACACCAAACCTGACTACCCAGTGGGTTGAGTTGGTTTTACAAGTTGAATTGGAGGGAGTTGCTTTGTAAAATAGGCCTAATTGAGCCCAATTCAATCATAGATCAACCATGTGGTCTGAAACAATATACCCTAAAACTTTGTCAAGGTGTGTAAGAGGTTAATGGGTATCCCCATATGCAAGGGTTTGTGATTTGGAGCAGAGGAGTGAGAGTTATAGGTCAAAACCCCCAAAACTAGGGCTAGTAGGAAGTAGCCTACCTAAGGTCTCAAATTGGAAGCAAGGTGCAACACCAACAAAAATTGGTGATTGATTGAGATAAGATAGGTCATCTTCCCCTATCTTGCACATGCTGCAAATATTCTTTCCATGTGTTTCTATAAATCAATATATCATCAAAGAACACTATGATAAACTATCTATTTTTTTTTGTAAAAGATGGAATTCAAAATTTGAAATGTAGATGGTACATTACTAAGACCAAATTGCATCACAAGTAACCCATAATAATCTTCATAAGTCCTAAATTCTATCTTGAGAATATCCTCTTCCTTAATTCAAATTTGGGGATAACCCTATTTAACATCTAGCTTAAATAATACATAGCTCTGTTCAATTTATCTAGTAAATCATCAATGAATAGAATAAGAAACTTATCTTTCATGGGGTACATGTTGAATGCTCTACAATATAGACACATGTGCCAAGATTGATCCTTCCTATGCAACATCACCATGGGAAAGGAGTAAGCACTTTTCCTATGCTTATAATACCCACCTCTAGCATCTTCTAAACATTCTTTTCAATCTCATTTTTTTTTTGTATATATGAGTACCTATAAGGCCTAATGTTGGGTGGCTAGCTCCTTGGCACTATTTGTATGGTATGATCATGATCCCTTTTAGGAGGAAGTCCTTTGAGCATATATCCAAAATCCATAGAATGATGATCTATAATTGTAAATCTAAATGGATAGGAGCATTTGATTGATATGATTTTAATATAAATAATTGGATCACAAGTCCATCAGATCCTTTCTTAAGCAACTCTTGTATTTGATGAAAAACAATAGCAACTTCTCTCTTATCCTTTGCAAAAACCCTACAACATTCAAGAAAATTAATGCTCAGAGCTACTCAACACTAAGTTTGGTGGCATTCGTGGCTCTGGTGCAAACCATTTAGATTGTTAAGGGCCAACCCTATAGTTCTCTCTAGTTTTGCTAGCAGATGTGCTCTTGCATCGAGTGTCTCTACTGTAACATTCAAAGCTTAAGGATGCTCTTCTTTGGTAGTGAATAGTGGTTTATTTGGCCCTTTGTGGCAATGGTGGGTTCGACTATGCCTTCTTCTCCTCTATGTGGTAAGGCTCAATTGTTGCTACATGTTCTCTTTCTCCTCTAGTTGTGGCCTATAGTAAGGAGGTCATTAGGAATATTTTTTTATTCACTCAAGTCTTATTTGTAGGTTTAATGGGTTGTGGCCTTCCCTCCCTATTTTACATCATTGATCTTCAAAATTCTGGAGGCTTCTCACGAAGGATGTTATTGAGTTTTATCCCTTTGCTAGGGGTTACTTTATTATGAGGTTTACCTTCGTTGAAGACATGGAGGTTGTGTTGAATTGTTGATTGTGGTTTTGTGGAGAGAATTTCCTCTTTCAACTCATAGACTGTGTTTCTTGTATTTGATGAAATATAATACTTCTTCTCTATCACCCTTTGCTAAAATGCTACAACATTTAAAAATACTTTCTTGGAGCCACTCAATGCCAAGTTTGGTGGCGTCCATGGCTCTAGTGACATTACTTTCGCAAACCATTTAGATGGTTTAGGGACCAACCCTTGGTTCTCCCTATTTTTGCTGGCAGATGTGTTCTTGCATCAAATATCTTTGTTGTGACATTCACAACTTAGGGTTATTTTCTTTGGTGATGAATGGTAGTTTGTTTGGCTCTTCCTTTACGAACATGGTGGGTTCAGATGTGACCTCTTCACCTCTACGTGGAAGGCTCACTCATTGCATGTTCTCTTGCTCCTTCAGTCATTGTGTATAGTCAGTATGTGGTTTACTTTTAAAAATAAATAAATAATAGGAACAAATACTGAGTACATAGCTCACTCCAACGAACTAAGGAAGCATTAGAACCAACAACCAACAAGAGAAACCCCCCCATAATGCTAATAAGGGAGAGGTGACAGGTACACCAAAACTGAATGCCAAAAAAAACTGAATGACGAAGAACCAGGAACATCGAGAGTGCAACAACGAGTACAATAAGGCACAAGATGTGCAAGATCCCAAGCATGCAAGGCATAGTGGCACTTCATCTCAGTGCGTTTGCAAAAAGGAAAATGCTTACAATGAAAGCTCAGAATGTCAAAAAAAGACATAAGACTGGAAATACTTGAAGAACAACCAAAAAGGAGTAATCCCACACAAACTAGAAGTTTCCACGAGCTTATATGTCCAAGTAATTAACCAAAGTGTGAAAACACAAAAAGCTGAATAAAATGTACCTGGAGTAAAATTTGGAAAAAATGCATGGATGGTTGTGAAGAGCTCTAAAACACCATCCCAACGCGGTTGGAATCGTGAAAAACGAAGAAACTGGTGAAAAGATACGAGCTCGAGACTGAAAATAACACATCTGACTTCAAATGGCTATAGAATGTACCTGTAGAAAATCCAGGCGATGAAACCACATATTTGGAAAGTAGACGAAACTAGCTTTCCAATGATATCTTGTTTGCCAAAAAACGATATCGTATGCCCAAGTTATGGCCAAAAGAGAAAAAAAAACCTCTTTTAGGGTACAAAGAGGGTTCAAAGGGGCCATGCACAACTGTCCATACCACTGACATCAGCGGAATATTCCAAAAATATTCCCCTTTGGCAAACAAAAATTCCCCTTGCTTGAAAAACTCGCCAGAAAAAAATGTCGCCGGAAAAAAAAATCTGGTGCTTGAAAAAATCCCCCCGTCAGGAAAACAGACTGCCGAAAAAAGGTCGTCGGAAAACATTTTTGTGTCGGAAAAAATAGCCAGTAGCCGGAAAAGGGCGGATGACCGGAACAAGGCATGGGGGCCGGCAGAAAGAAAACCAACAATGGCGACTGGGCGGAAGGTGACATAGGGTCTAGAGACAAAGGCCGAACGATGATCATAAGGGCAGAGGGTGGGGATTGTACTGCCAACCCTGCTGTAGGGCTGACAGACTGCAGCTATGGGTACGCTACCGCCCCCCCCCCGCCCCCCCCCCACCCCCCCCCCGCCCTCCCTTTTCTTTAAAAAAAAAATTTCTTCACAATGTTTTTGCATTCCGGCCTGGGTATGCCATAAAACTGCCCAAAAACAATTTTTTTTTGTTTGAAATTTCTTGAAATCTGTGCCAAGAAAAGGGCAACCCCCCCCCAAAAAAAATTCAAAGGCCAAACTTGTCCAAATTGGACAAATTTTATATGAAAATGGGGGTTTTTGGGTGTTGTGAGCTCAACGGTGAAGTCCGTTTGAGCCGAGAATGCCCAGAAACAAAGAAGCACCCCATATTCAAAATAAAAAACTTTGAAAATCTTGAAACCCTAGCCTCCAAAAAATCTTCTGAAAAATCAGGAACAAGTAGTAGCAGATGTAGGCTCTGATACCATGAAGAAGTTGAGAAATACAACTTCAGAGATCTCAAGAACACTTGCAAGCAAAATACTTGTCACAAGAGAAGAATGGAGGCAAAAAACAATAATGGCTCTAAAGAAAAAGCTTATCATTCAGAGAGGGAATTAATAAAGAAATACAATACAATCCTTATAAAAGGAGATTATGCAACCCTAAAGAAATCCTAAAGGGATAATGTGTATTTAATAATTAGAATGATTATTAAATACCCGAAATATTATTAAATGCCTAAGTTTAGGTTAAGTGGAGAGGATAATAGACTAATAATTAAATAAATAATTATTAGCTAATACATGATAACTCTAACAATTATCATTGTAGTATTATTTGTAGTTTCAATGAGTTGTGGCCTTCCCTCTCTAATTTAGATAGGAGGGCTTCAAAATTTTGGAGGCCTCTCAACAAGAATGTTATTGATATCTACCCCTGTGTTAGGGGTTTCTTTATTGTGAGGTCTATCTTTGTTTTAGACATGAAGGTTGTACTAAATGGTTAATTGTGGTTTGAGAGAGAGCATTCATTCTTTCTTAGACTATAGTTTCCCTCTCTCAAATCACATAATTTGTCTCCTAAGGTTGTGCCTATTTGGGTAAGACTACCTTACTACCTCTCCAATATTGGGAGAATTATTGCTTTCAATAGACAACATTATTAGTCAATTTTTTGAAGGTGGACACTACCTCCATAAATATTGGCCACTCAAGCTATGCTCATATCCTAGTCGACATAGACATGTCAAAGTCTCTTCATGGAGAGGATATTTTGATGGTAGAAGATAGAAAGTGGGCTAAACTAATTGATTATGATAACCTTTTGTTTCATTGTAGATGGTACTTTTCCATTGGTCATCTATCTTTTGAGTGTCTTCATACTTGCCATAGGAATGCAAATCTTCCACATGATACCCTTCTTGACCAATTGATCATGGATGCCCCTATTACTCTACAATACCAGTGGTTGAGTATTCTACTTCCCTCTAGACAAATATTTTTGTTTCTCCTATAGATTCTTTCACTCAAGTTGTTGTGGCTATTTCCACTAGTAGGACCTCTTCTATTCTAGTGACCAAGTTGAGGGACTTTGGGAGGTCTCACGATTCTAATGGAGCTTTCTACTCCATTAGATATTATTTTGTCTTCTTTGCAAGAGGTTTCCTTGGAGGTGGCATCCCATCCTCTCATTCAATTGAATTAGATGATGACATTTCTTGGATAGTCATCCAAAAAAGGAAGAAAGGTCTTCCCAAAATGATTTCAAATTCCCATCCCAAGGCCAAGTGGTTGAGGATTGATAGAAAAATTTCAAGATTTCTTTAGTTGCTTGTTGTCATTTTATGGTTTGTGGACTTGAGGTTCCTTAGTTTTGTTTTTTGTAGCATGGTTATAGATTCATTATGTAATAGGTTTTATTGCCTCATCAAAATATAATTTTCCTTAAAACAAACTTTTGTATTTGATGAGAGTTCACCATCTATGGGGAATTCACACTCAAACCTTTTAGCTCCACTACTTTTTCTTTAGATTAAAATCACACGAATAGTTATTGGAAGTTCATCCCAATTGTACCCAAAGTAGTAAGCCATTGTACTCCCAAAACAATATTTGCTACATCTATGGAGATAGAAAAATTGGGAAATCAAGATGATAATCTTTCATGAATAATTTAACACCATGATATTTCTTATAATACCTAATAGTAGCAACATCCACAATAAAAAATTGAAACTCAGGAGATAGATATTTAAAACAATTCAAACAAGAAACCAACTTTTTATTGATAAAATCATATGCGTACTACTCAATTCTATTAACGTTGCTACTCTCTCCTTTAATAAAACCACTTCCTTGAGAGTTTGTGGGGCACTAAAACCTAAGGGTGCATGACTAGAAAGTGGTTGGGGATCTTGTGATGCCTCATTCGACTCCCTATCACACTTTTATATTGGTTTACTCTCTTCTTCCTCATAGGCGGACCTTCAATGTAGAATAAATTTCATTGCATATATATCCTCAACTATATTTTATATCACAATTGAAACATAACTCATTTACTCTCTTCTCCTCAATTTGTCATGGATTCAAATTGTTATGTTGAGGCAACAACTGTGTAGGAGAGATCCTTTCTCTCATGTTTACAATTCATTATCTCCCATTAGATAAAAAATATTTCAATTAGTCTTTCTATAAGTATTGCTTATGACAAGGATTGTGGTTGAAAAAAACATACCTCTTGTTCACCATTTAAGCTATGAGACCCCAAATCCCTAAGGCTTGATAATATCCATATTGATGTGAATAAGGTAGTTCTTAGTACAGGACTTATTCTAATGACTTAAGTTTACTTAGGTCCTAGGTGTTGTTTCTATAAGTCAAATTGTCTAGATAAAACACATCATATACTATCTTTATGACTTTTATTTACTTTTGGTTACCTAGGTCATTATTTATTTGGCACTTTAGTTGTCTCATAACATAGTATAAAGACACATGTTATAATTTTATCTAATCCTACGTCTCAACCTTATTTTGATAAGCAAGACTATCTCATTGTATATTTTATATTCAATCAATTAATTCTTGCATAAGTAATAGAGAAAACCATTCTTGCCATTTTCACCATAGAAGGACAAAAATTACCATACAAGCACAAAAATTAAAAATCACCATAGAAGCATAGAAATTACCTTGATACAAACTATACCCACTACATATAACACCCTTATTTTGGTTGTCATTTCATGCCTATATGTTAGTTTGTAATATTCAAGGTCAATAAACTTATTAGACTAGATAAATTTTCACATAACTATCAATGAATATGTTTATGATAACCCTTTTGATGTCCTGGACAATCAAAACGAAAAGGAAGTTGAGTGCAAAATAATACTTCTCAGTGAATGCAAATAAGTTTCCTTAAGTTCCTTACAAACCTTTAAATAGTTATAAATTAGATACACATAAATTTCAGATTTAGACAATTGAAACCATAACACCAAATTTACGTGGGAAACTTCTTATGAGAAAAAGCCCCCCTCTAAAACACAGAGCTTAGTTAAGTTACAACAAAAAGTGTTACCTATAATTTGAAATGTCTTCTCCCGCTCAGGTTTCTACCTTTGCGTTTCGACTGTTGCTGGGGTGTGGCGCCTCTGCTTCGTCTGGGTTCAACATCCCTCCTTCCTCCTCGTTGGCTCTGCTCCCTCCCCCCTTGGGCGTTGGCTTCTCTGGGGACCCGATCCTCACTTCCTATGCGTTGCCTCTTCCCTGCGACTCCCATGTTCCTGCGGTGGTCTTCCTGCTTGCTGGTGGTAGTTCTGGTGCTCCCCGCGTGGGAGCTTCCCTTTCGGAAGATGGTTTCTTTTACTTCTTCAGCTGATAGGGATCTAGTTTTGGGCAAGCTATGGGCTTGGGGAGTTCACCCCCTCTCTGTTAAGCCTTGGACAACTTCGTTCAACCCTCTTACTGAACTGCTTAATGTGCGTCCAGTTTGGGTTCGCCTTCCAAATCTCCCTCTCCATTTTTGGGAGGTTTCTTGCTATGAGACTATTGGTAATTCTTTAGGCCGATTCTTAAAGGTGGATGATGCCACGTCTTCTATGGACCACACCACCTTTTCTCGCATCCTTTTTGATATTGACAACTCTTTGCCTCTCCCGGGAGATATGGTTCTTATGATCAGCCTTGGACATAATTGTTAGACTTTGAGGGTCTTCCCTTCCATCGTTGAAAGTGTTTCTCTATGGGCCATCTTGCTTTAGACTGCTCTATCTCACGCCACAAAGGTGCTGCTACTTGGTGGAAGGATGCAACTATTGATCACTTGACCATCTATGCTATTGAATATGATTTGAATGGTTCCTCTAAGGAGGTTGAGGTGCCTTCTACTACTGCTGATGCTACTGTCTATTCCACCGTTTTGGCTCCTCCTTCCCCAACGGACCCTGTTGCCTCTAATTTGTAGCTTCTCTCTACACCTACTAGTCCTTCTTCTGATGCTTTGCATTAGCCTTCTATTCTGTAATCTCTTGTTCTGCAGCAGTTGTCTGTTGTCTCGCAGTAGCCCACTGCTTGTTTCACTGATGGTTTACAAGTGAGTTCCTCACCGCTTGGTCATTCTCTTGATGACCCTAATAACAATATCGCTTGGACTGTTGTTTGTCGCCTGAAGGCGAAAGGGGAAGTCCTCCCCGCCCCCCCTTGGATCGGGTCTCCACACCCCTGCTTGAGGTGGGTCTTTGTTGTTGAAGGTTGGACAAGTTTCCTTTCTTCAAACTTGTTAATCTCGAACTTGCTCCGATGTGCTGTCTTTTTGCCTGCGGGATTTTCTTTCTTTTTTATAGTCTATGACTATGTTAAGGGTCATCGCCCTTGTTAACGTTGCCTTTTAAATAAAAAATAAAAAGTGTTACAATACAAAGTACAAAACTAATGCTCTTAAAGGGTAGATACAACAACAAAATTCTAGAGTAACTCGACAATGTAACAATGTTTCAAAAAATATACAAAGTGTCTCTCAAAAAGCAACTAAGGCACTAACATATTTATGAGATCACATATGAAAGGTAGGAACCCATGGATTTTTAAACCATCTTCCATGCCTATGTGGTCAAGTGGTGTCCAAAACAAGAAGCTGTCATAGCCATGACAAGTTGCAAATAGAAGCTTCTAAACCACTCTCACTTATCTCTTCCATAACAACCAAATTTTCATATGCACTACACCCATTTCATAGAAACTCCAAAGTCATAATTAGGTGTATTCCATGTGCATAGATACCCGCTAAAAAGAACTCAACAATAAATACTATTTGCCCAACATTAGCTTCCCATGACTCTTTAGCCTTGACATGGCAACATTTCTAACTTGGCAATGTTAAGAATAATGAGACACATATCACCAAAGTGCACATCCTAGGAATGTTACAATTTCCTTTTCAGAAGATGAGCACCTAGATGATAAGTGGCACAATTTCATGCTCCTCATCACACATGTAGGAAGCCAACTTATTGGAGTGTAAAAATACATTAGTTAAAATAACAAATTTTGCCATTCAAAAGTTCTCATGTCAATACAAACTTCATGTTGTGTCTATATAATTTTCTCACTACTGTCCCTATCATTGACCAAGAAAACAGGTTAAATTCCTTATCCATTCATTACCGAAAAAACTAATTTGAAAAATAAGACCTTCCCTTCATGTCTTGTTATAGTCTATTATCCAAATTATGTTGCCAAAAGGTTAATTAGGACAACTGCAAATATCACATAAAGTAGACTTGCAATGACAAATATTAAAAAATGAGTGGGAATGATCACATAAACCTTAACTTAAAAAATGGTCAATGTCGAAGAGACTTTATAATGTCTCTTTGATGTAAAAAATAGAGCAAGGATGTCGCCTATAATAAGTGCCATCGAAGAGACATGCTTAATTGGAGAGAGAAATTTTGAGTCTCCTTGACTAAAAGTTCCTCAAAGAAACGTACCCATGGAAGAAAGAACCATGAGTCCCTCTGATAAAGCTGCCTACTGGATATCTCATCAACAAGACATTGGAGTTTGAGGAAACATTTCATGAGTCTCTTCGTCTATGTATTGACCAATAGGCGTATAAAGGATAAGTTATCGAAGAAGGATATTTAACTCTTTTCGACAAGAAATATTGTGGAGCAACACAACTCATGATGATATAGATGGGACTTTACATGAAATCTCTTCGATTACATAAGGGAGAACTTGAGAACGTTCTCGAGAAGACGTAAAGGAAGAGCTCATCGAAAAGACTTCCTATCATCGAGTAAGCAGGAAAATTGTCATCGCGACGCATGAGAAAACCTTATCGAAGACACATTTCAGATCGTGGAGAAATTTTTTGGTGTCTCCTCTACGACACAAATTGTATACATATAATATAAGACTTTCAAAATCAATAAGAATTTTTATATGTCTTGTTGATGAAAAAAAAGACTGGGAGTTATTGAAACCCAATCGAGAAGACATTAATACTTCGAGGAGACTTTCTAAAAGTCTCTCTGATCTTACAAATGGGATTTAATCAGGCAGTATTACATCGAACAAAGATTGATTGGTCTCATCAACTAGTCATAAGGATAGTGAGAAAACTACACCGAGGAGACATTTGATGTCGAGGAGATAATTTTATTGTCTTCTCGATCAGGTACAAGAAGATAAGGTATGGCGCCAAACAGATGCATTGTGATCAAAGATTATATGGACAATTGAGAGGGGTTATAAATGACCTATTCATGTTTCATTACAAAAGAAAGTTCAGACATGAACCTGCATGCAACCCATGGCGATTGAATCTAGGGAGGTTGGTCGTGCCCAATGTATATGTAAATGTAGAACTGATGAAAGTGATTGGAAAAAACTATAACCCGAAACAAAACGGATATGTGATGGTCAAGGGGCACCCATTGTGGCAATCACTAGACAATATATTTCCTTAGTGTTTGGGCTAGATGAAAGCTATGACAAAGAACTAGTAATAGGAGATCTCAGGGAAGGTTATTACAAGATAGACACCACCTACAAGAGATGGAGATTACCTCTACACCAACCCAAGATCAAGTGTTTGGGCTAGATGAAAGCTATGACAAAGAACTAGTAATAGGAGATCTCAGGGAAGGTTATTACAAGATAGACACCACCTACAAGAGATGGAGATTACCTCTACACCAACCCAAGATCAATGGAAAAGAGCTTAGAAAGTTTGATTTTGATGATAAGCATCCTTTCTCTGTAGAATTATTTGAAGACTATTTTCAGTATACATATTATTTAGTCTATCAAGTCCAAGGTTTGAATGCTCCTCCTCTTATGCCACTTGCCCCAATGGTGTTGGCAGCTGATATCCAAAGTCATGATGCCTGCCCATTTGATTATGCAACATATTTGGAAGACAATATTGATGCAGGTCTTCACTCAATTTAGAGTAATTACAATTGTATGCATTTTAAGCACTATTATTTGCTTATACACATGCTTCTGTATGTAGGTCAAGAAATGAACATATGGATAAAACATCTGAAAATTATGGACTATGATAGGAATGGTAATTTGAGACCTATATAGATGTGGACTATAGTGTGGGACAACAGGTGCACCTGGTCTCATTTCTTGTACTTTGAAGAATATTTTGTTAAGTCATTGTATGAACTTTTTGGTCATCCATGTGATTATGCATTGACACCTGAAATCCAAAGTTCCTTTGGCCAAAAGAAAAGGATGGGATAGGAAAAGTGGATCATAATTGGGGAGACTCGTATTCTTTTGAAGATTGCACAAAGATCAGGGTATATGGATTTGAAGATACTCCCTTCCTCCTTCCCAAGACAATGCTAAATAGAGTTGCTTATTTAGAAATTGATAGACAATTGACCTATTCTAGTTTTATGAACTTGAGTTCATTTAGCAAACGCTCATGCCAGGCACCCTCCCTTTTGGAGATTTTACTATAATGGCTACAAAAGGATATAATGTTCTTGATAGCAAACTGGCATACTATAATTTGCCAAAAGGGGAACCAAGAAAGGAATAATTTGATCCTAAGGGGTTTATCAAAAATGCTAAAATAAGGCAAGGTTTGAGTGGATATAAGCATAAAATCTATGTGCATGATGATCTTATTATAAATTTTGATGAGCCTCAAGCTATTTAAAAGATTGACACATACAACAAAGTTACGTAAGAACATGTGTGGAAGGAGAGTCATAATTCATCCTATCATGGCGCTTTTATGGAGATTGATGATCCCATTGCTAGGGTTGAGGCACTTATGTCACATGTTGATCATTTAAGTAAGGATGTTCCATCTTTTGTGTTTAGAGACAAGACAAATTAACCAAAGGGGAAAGGAATTCAAATAACAAAGGCAAGAAGCAAATCCCTCATCTAGCACATTTCTCGTCGGTCTACGCTAGAAATAAGTTTCTCCATAGATATTCCACAAGAAGGGGATGTAATAACCAGTGATTAGTATGAGAAAATTCCTCGACCAGAGATTGGAGAATATTACACTCCCCCAAATAAAATTGTGGAACTAGGCCAATCATCAAATGACTTAACTGATGATGTGAGGCAACTAACATGTAATAAATTTGTTTCTGATAAAGATTTTATGAAGACATCAGAATTCAAAGCCCTTTTGTACAAGTATAAAGGGGTGCAAGTAAGAAAAGGAGTTGATATAACACCTGCCAATGAGTCTCAACTATTACAGGAATTGCAGAAGAATATTGATCTAGAAATGAGTAGAATGACTCTAGATAGGAGAAGAAAACTTTTGTAATAAGTGGGAGTTATGATCTTCTCAAGGCGGGATATAAGTAATATTGTTTTTGATAGCTTTGTAAGAGGCCAAGACACAAAGATGGAAATGAATGCACAATCTGTGGATAGAATATACACTGGATTTGACTTCAATCTAGATGAAAAGAGTTTTTTTACATGGGCACTATATCCCCCGGATAAAAGGGCAAAAATCATTGATACTTGTAAAGTCTTTGGACATATGATGGTGTAAAGGGTTGGAGAAACTGACCCAATTGAAACTACAAATTTAAACGTAAATGTGGCAAAATTTAAGAAAGCTCAAATTGGACACTTGGTTTAAGAGAAGAATATGTACAAATGAAAAAGTGAGCTGATGGAGTAGGAAAATGCAAAGCTCAAGGATAGGTTAAAATATACACAAGACTCTTTGGAAACAAGTTTGAAATGAAATACAACCCTCTTGGAGGCACAAGGTGATGCATCTTATCTTATTGGAGAACCAAGGTAGAGAAATTCTAGAGAAAGCTAGAACAGAGGGACAAACAAATACAAAGGTTGACATTTTTGGTGTTGTTCAGAATTGGTTAAACATTGATATAAAAAAATTATAGTGTTTGCTGATCGATTCTAGAGTATATATGTTAGAACTACGAAAGCATTTGATGAGCACACTGGGGTGGATGAAATATTAAAAGCCCAAATAGAGGAAATACGAACAAAAGATTCTCTCAATGCAGAGCCGATCAAAAGGGCAAATAAATTATTGAGGAAACATCAGGACTATCATGATGAAATAATAATAGAATTGAACTATTTCAATGAAAAGAGAGATGTGGAGCTACCACCTTTTCTGGATGATGAAGGCACTATTAGCACTAGAAGAATGGAAGGAAAAACTAGCAGTTATGTTTCCTGACGCCTTCGAGAACATAAATGATGAGGATAATGTGACCTAAGAAATACCAAAATCACAATTCATGATATGTATTCCTTAGAGTATACCATGAGGCACCTAATCCTATATGTTGATACTTATGAGAGCTTGTAATACATAGACCACCTCAGAGCTGTTAATCTTTTCATCACAAGACATGCATGAAGACAATACCATGGATCAAGTGACATCCAGGAAACATGGTGAATGCTAGGTTGACCATGATCATGTGCATTCACCATGGAGATTGAAGACTATGGATGTACACTAGTAGATTTGTTATCTTATGTTTTATCAGTTATTTTATGTTAATGTTTCAAACAAAATTTTAGTTTTATATTTGCCAAGTGATGTGACTTTTGAGGTGGTGATTGGAAGGTTGTTTGCTCTTTATAAAGAGGACCACAATTGTTACCAAGACATATATGAAATTTATTGTACTATTATCATTTAGAAATTACATAATACTAGTTGTGCTTTCCTTACAAACTGTGAATGGACGAAATTGAATGCTATTGAAATCTAGTTGGACTTATTATATTGGTTAAAATAACCAAGATTGTTTGATATCTCTATGTATGAATTTTTGTTACATTGATTTGAATACTAAGGGTATCTCATATTGATTGAAGAAGTCTTTCTCTATATGGTTTATTTTTTTGGTTCTCTCAAGGAGGGATTAAATTCATTCAAATAAGTCATAAAAACAAAGAACAACTTACTCCATTAAGGAATAAATAATTGACAGATTAATACAAGGTGTGGATGTAAAAATTGTCTAGCAAGGTGATACAAAACCTTTGAAGAAGCAAGAAATTGACTCCGTTGCCTAGTGAAAGAAAGGCATCAGTCATAAAATTTTAAACTACACAAATACATTTGCTTTCCCTTACTTTTTTTATCAATAGGAGTAGAAATCAACTTGTATATTAGTAGAACATATGCCATAAGCATTCTCTTTGAATTCATTATTTGCTATAATGATCCTCAAGGTATACCCACTATTGGTGTTTCCAACTAATGTCTCCATGTATCCACTATGAGAATCCAACCTCAATGCTTAAGGGTTTGGATTAGTGGGCCAATTGACATGATAACAACTAGGGGTAATGAGCTAGTTATATCCCTAACACTTCAGGCTTTGTTACGCCTAGGGGGTATTCCTTTAATAGTACTTTACAATCCTAATTCCCTTTTCTAGAAGTACATCAGATATACTCTCAATATATTGAGTAGGTTAGAGAAATACTTAATTTCACTGGATATGGCTTGTATCACTGGTTTATGTACTTCAAGTTACTATGAGAGTCAATTTATCCTAATACTCAAATCTTAAACTTAAAAATAAGAAATAAATGTAAATATTGATTGATTTTATTTCATTTCAAGTGCCAAGGTTAGCAATACAATCTTCTTACCAGTGCCTATTTGTTGGGCTAGATGAACCATTATTACAATATAAAATATGCATGTAATGCAACACATTTTGCCTTATACAACTAACACTTGAGATTATTCATATCATAAAATGAATACTCTAGTTGCATCCTGACCAAACACGATCTCTATTAAATCCTTTTGAATGAACAAAGCAATTTAATCTCGGACTTTAGAAGAAGCTCATATTCATAGAAATTCAACAACACAGTGTAAAAGTAGAATAAAAAACCCTTGATTTATTGATTAAACAAGATTTTGGAGCACAAATGGTAACAAATTGAAAACCATTGAATTTTGATTTCAATATGTCATTGTAACTGCAAATTACTTAACATATCCATTGCAAAAAGACTACAAATATGACATGAAACTGGAGATAGTACTGTATTTCAAAACTTATGGACTTTTTGTGTGCAAATTCACCCTTAGTGAAAAAGATTTTACAATACTAGAGTAATACTTATAATATGAACCTAGAGACTTGACACAAGGACTTGAATATCCTTTTATGGAAAAATTAAGGATGCAACAAGCTTCAATAATTTTACAATTTCAAAAAGTGTTAGGTAATCGCTTGACATAATAGGACAAACAAATGTTTTGGGTCTTTTGATAGGGACAAACATTCTCCTCGCTCAAATGAGACAACGAGAAATCTCCAACACTGTTATTGTCTAACTCAAATGAGACAAAGAGTAGACAAGAAACTTTTTCCATCTCAAATGCTCCTCGTAAAACCCTAATATCTCCCTATGTTCATCCCATGCTGCATCTACATCATCAAGAATTGCATTGAACTTAGATTCAAGTAAGGCCTCAATAATTTCTGTGACTGCCTTCTTTTCTGTTCTTGAAGGGTCTAACCTTAAAATATCAATTTCATTTCTCATCCATGAGATATCTAGTCTGGCCTAAGTTAGATCTCTTCTTAATCCTATACCTTCCTCAAAAGGATATTCTTACAGGGCAGGGGGCTTGTGTGTTGGCCCCGAATATAATTGTTCCTCAAGTTTCTTCACCCTATCCATTAATATATGAATCTCCTCACTAGTATTTATTTCTACCTTATGGGTAAATCTTGCCGTATGCATAGTCATATATGTGGCTTCTGTATCATAGGTTTCAACTACCCTTTTGATAATCAAACTCCCAAAAAGTTGATCCATTTCTTGAATTAATGCTAGCCTCTGTGTAATTGAATCTAAACACCACATAACCAATTGATCCAAATGATCATTAAAAATAGTTCCAGAGAGCAACTTATGCCACCGTTCATGATCCATAGTTTCAAAGTCAATGTCATGCCTTCTCCTCAGGGCATCAAATGCAAGAGTAGATGAAATATCCCACCCCTCAAGAAGAAATACACCACTCTTCTCTACCAACTGTCTTCCCGTTTAAGGGGTCATAATAGCCATTTGTTCTTTAGTAGCCTTTGGGAGTTCATCCTTGATTCTTAGTCTCTCCTCCTCCCTCAAACTATCAAGCCGAATACCCTTCCTTCTCTACATTTCATCAACCATATTCCTGATCATGAACTATTGGAAGTGCCTTGTATGGATAAAATCATCATCACTTGTGAATTTCTCACATCCATTGAGCCTTTTGTCTTCATGGAGGTCCCCACCTAGCTTGAATGCATCAAGGGCCCATTCTTAAGAGGGGTCCTCTATCCTTACACCCAATCTAGTGTCAAATCTATGCGGAGGCATAGGCACCTCACCTTGGAAATCAAAACTCTCATAAGACTAAAAAGGAATATCTCTTCCAAGAGACAAAGTATGCAAGGGATTTACAACTATAGGAATTTTTGGAATTTGATAGGTTTCCCAATTTAGGAAGACGATGCAATGATTGGATTCTTCATGGTGGCCTCAACAAGTAACCTAGGTGGTGGAAGGGGTTATTGAGATGGTGGAAATGGTGTCTCAACATTAGAAGGAATGGATGATGGCTCATCAAAACCAGGTGGGGGGGATGGTGGAGGGGAAGCATGACCAATTGATGAACCAATAGACTAAGAAGAACTAGGCTCCTTTTCTTTCACTTGTTGGACCTAGGGCTGTACCACTCTAGGCCTTTCATGAGGTAGATGCATTTGGTCCACATCTATATATGTACTAAAAATGGATCTCATTTTTTTTCTTTTGATATTAATAACATCTCCCATGCAGGGGAGTACGAGTTGTGTGCTCTTATTTTCCTATTCTCCTCATACGATATTTTGTACCATCTTTCTTTCATCTTCAAAATCTCATTGTAATAAGCAACATTTCTTATGAGGTCCTCCTCATCATCCCATTGATGTTGTTGGGGCTTTGCCTTCCCAAGTCCTTGAATAAACTATTCTGAACCATAATATATATACTTGGCTTGGGGAATGATATATTTATTCAACATAGCATCTAAAATATCATAAGATTTTCTATTTGTAAAAT
Source organism: Cryptomeria japonica (assembly GCF_030272615.1). Classification (NCBI taxonomy): domain Eukaryota; kingdom Viridiplantae; phylum Streptophyta; class Pinopsida; order Cupressales; family Cupressaceae; genus Cryptomeria; species Cryptomeria japonica. The sequence continues at coordinate 90,655,700 of NC_081407.1, read as the reverse complement.
GACACATTCCTACAACAACCTGAGATGGGAGAAGTGAACCTTTCTTTTGAGCTCCCCAAACTAAGGATTTCTCTGCTTCCGCTAGTTGATGCATGATTTATAGAAAAACAACTTTATCTAGAACAATAATGAGGAGGATCCTAGGAGTAACAAGACTACCAGAAATCCTAATAATTCTATGGTCCTTAAAATAAAACCATTATCCCTAGTTATGACTATTTCTTGATTCGGGAACAAGATCTTTAGACCTCAAAAAATCCTTTACTTCCTTACTTAAACCCCATCTCACTTCTCCTTGAAGGATACTCAACAAATTTATATCAAAATTATTCTCAAAGGCAAGATAATTTGATTCCTCCGAATGCATGTCCAAAATATAAGTCCATTCTTGGACTGGTAGTGATTCAGCTCTTAAAATGGGAACAAATTTAAGGTTAGGGTACCAAACCTTGAGACCTTTATACAACAAAATGTCCATCAAAATAGAATAGTACTTGAAATTTAGTGAAGGTCCCTTCTTGAAACCACAAAGAGCTTTGTGAAGTCCTTTGTCCAATAGACTAGCACAATCAAAAGGCCTATTCATATCTTTGTCCTGAATATCCATACATAAAATCAACATATAGTTAGGGATCATGCTTTGAGCATCAACCCCATAAACTTGGCACAAATCATAGTAAGTATATATGAAATATTCAACAAACAAAATAGTGTTGTAAGGTGCAACATCCTTTGAAGTCAATGGTCTCTCATCACTCTTCAGGTGTATTGGCCAGAAAGAAGCAAGTTTATCCCTATTTAACCTCTCATGGGTCTTGTATTCCTTTTCTAGAACGTCCAGGTTGATAGGCCAATCCAAGTTAGGATTAAGCATGAAAACCTCATCAATCACCTCCTTGGTGATGGGCACCAATATCCCTCACTCTTTGGCCACAATATCTCTTACATCAGGTCTGTAATTATGAGCAATTGTTGCAACCAAATTAATATTTACAAACACATTTGGGACCAGTAATCCTGCCAAATTGTAATTACATATGTTTGATATGGGCAACCTTTCCTTCTTCTTGTTATGGCCCCTCCTTCAAAGACTAAACTCCCATGGTTAAATTATGGGGTCCTGCATCCACTGGTGTGATCAATTATGAATTCATCTCGTCTAACACCTAGCTTAGACCTTTTTTGAGTCTCTGTTGACCTTGGAAGTTGTACAATTATTTCTTCTCAGAAATTCCTGTTGCCTTGGATGGAATATTTGGTCATTTTTTAGATAGGGTTTATATGAATATATATAAACACTTGTTCAAGGGTTCAAAATGTATAATTCTACAAAATGAACTTCTTAGTAACACCTGATAACACCATAATTTACAAAGCTAGAAAATTGATAGAAAGCACAAAGATTTTCTGATATAGTAAGTGCAAACCCTAAGAATAGATATAGACACATGTTCAGGGGTTCATAATATAATTCTACAAAATGAACTTCTTAGTAACACCTGATAACACCACAATTTACAAAGCTAGAAAATTGACAAAAAGCACAAAGATTTTCTGATATAGTAAGTGCAACTACAACTTATATAGAAACCCTAGAGAAAAAACCCTACCAATGGAAGAATTAAATTGCAGGAATTACACAAAGCACATTAGATCATAGCAAAAACACTGTGAGATCAAGTGAAACAAATTTGATCAAAAATCCAAGTTATAATGGCAATTTCATCTCATTAACTGCAGGCGCATATGCAGGTAGGATGACACGAAGTAGTCGTTAAAAATTGTATTTGAACGTTGTGGCTCCAACAACAAAGTCTTCTTTAGGTGGCGACTAATAGGAAATGAGCATGTAACCACTTTTATTATTATTAAATTTCCATCATTTTATAAGCTTCTTCGAGGCTATGGAGTTAGGTATTAAAGGCATCTTTGGCTAATTGCACAGTTACGCAATCAATCTGGACTGTTAATCATGAGAGATACAAACACTCGTTAGCATGGGTATAAGGTGGATATGTCGAGCCCATGTCTCCATCATGCCACATGGTCTCAGGTGTGTGATAAGCTTATTGGTCCATGCGTGTGGATTCACCTTCAGTGCGGTCCGTGTGCCATGTTTGTGGGCAGGGTTGCATAGTTAGGTTGGGCAAGAAATTTTGGCTAATTGTGCAATCGCACGAAGATAACAATTGTAGATCTCAAGAAACATGTACAACAAGGCAAAAATACTTTAGACCATGGTAGCAAGCTAGCTAACATGTGGGGCCAGTTACGCCAATGAATAAAAAGGGTCAAGTTATAACTAAGGAACTAGGAATTGGCTACAACAAGTGAATGACCATTTATAACAAAAAGAAAAGGGAACAAATAATGAACACAAGGTTTTAGGGTTAAAGGATTGAATTTTTTAGCCATGAGACCCTAGACTAGACATTTTAAGAACTAAAGAAAAATTTTGCACATCCCAATAGTGGCTCTAGTTGGGGACATGCAACATGCAAGGTTGGCATGAGAAATCAGGTCTTTGGGAGTAGACCATAACAAAATTAAAATTAGAAAGGACAATATTTACACTATGTACAAGACAAATACAACTTGATCAACTAAAGAACCTTTTCAAAAATGGCTCATGCATAGGAAACTCCAGACTATCCCCATTAACATCTTGTAGTATATATGAATACTATCCATGATTTTCAACTATTTCATAGGGCCCAAGTGAAAGTGCCTCAAAATTACCATGTTTACCCTTGTCTTGAGCCTTAGCATTCATTCCACATGAGGACTATGTCACCTTCTTGGAATGTTCTGTAGGTTGTTCGAGCATCAAACAAATATTTGGCTTGCTGTTGGAGTTTCAAGTTTCTTTTATGAGTATCCCTTTTGCTCTCATCAAGTTCAATAACTTGCATTAATGTTTTTTATATAGGATCAAACACATTATCATACTCTTGAATAAACATGTAAACATGTAATAAGTTATTCACAAGAAGTCTAGCGTCTGTTCCATAAACCAATTTTAAAGGTGATTTTCTAGTGGCTTTCTTGATGGTTACTCTATCAGTCTGTAATGTCCTAAAATTGCACCCCTTGCAATTTTTGACTGCATTTGGGCCTTCGCCTTAGTGCTTTCACCCCTCGGCCTAATCAAAGACCTAAATATGCTCATACAAGTCAAAACCTGCATTTTGCTCAACCCTATGTTGGCAAAAACAATGAAGGAAAACTGAGAGGGGGAGGGGGGGTGAATCAATTTTCACCAGATTAACAAACTTAACCACAAATACAATTCTGATAAACTACAACAACAACAAAAAAAAGCAAATTGATAGCGCAACACAACACCAATATTTTGACGTGGAAAACCCTGTTAAGGGAAAACCCACAGTGGGAACCTACCCACAATAAGATGATACTCTGTAGTAGTATGTGTAAATAATTACAATGGGGAATGCACCAACATTCAGACACATTTCCTAGAGCTCACTGCTAAAAAATAGAATAAGCCGAAAGGCTACAATCCTTAGGGAAGTCTCACCGACTTATAATAAGATTCAGACTACAATCCAGAAGAAATGAATTGCAATAATAGCATGTCATGCCCAAAATTTAGGGCAAAAACGGAATGATTTTTTTTTTTTAATTACTAATTAATTAACAAGTTCGCTCACACGACAAGCGTTAATGTATTTGCCATATCTATATTCGAGCTAATTCTGATACGAACCAAGCATCGATTATTATTTAAATTTTATTTGCAGAAATCTAAATGGTTTAATTTTATCCTCACGAGATACCTAGTCATTAAATTTATTAAATCAAACTCATTAAAAGAAATAGAAGATGAAGATAAATTCAATCTCCAATAAGACTATATAGTCTAAACATCCATTTTTAATTCAATAATTATAATGATCGTTTAAAGTGCCATTTAATTTAGATAATTCAATTTACATGGGCAAAATTAATTTATGAGTAGCTATTACTCATCTTTAAAAAGCCAATTAAAAGTTATCCATTCTAACCTTAAATGGAAGGTGCTTAAATTACTCCCTTTAAAATCCATTTTAAAATTTAATGCTCTAATTAAATTAACTAGGGCACAATTAAGTATTTATCACACTAAATACTTTAAAAAAAAACAAAAAACAAAGCTTTATTCTTTAAACTTATTTATATTTTTTTGTTTTAAAAGCTTCTTAATTAGTATATCCTATAGAGGTATTTAAATATTTAAAAACTCTATATAGATACATACTCAAAAAAAAATAACATATATATATATATATATATATATATATATAATCTTCAAATTTTCTTTCCCACTTAATAGCCATTTTGCCCTTCAACCCTAATTAGGGATTTTCTTATTTAAAAAAAAGCCCTAAACTAAATGAGTTAAACATTTAATTTTATTTAATAACCCTAGCCCTACCCGACTAGGGTTTAATATATTTATTTTTTTCTTTTTGTTATGTTCCATGTTGCAGGGCCGAGTAAAAGGAGAGTCATTGGCGCAGAGGCGGATCAAGAGAGGCGGGGGTTTTTTTTAAAGTGACCCGGCCATGGCCGCCCATTGTGCATTGCATAGTGTTCGGCCTTGCCGCCCACTATGCATTGCACAGTGTTCGGCTTTGCCGCCCACTGTGCAGCGCACAGTGTTCGGCTTTGCCGCCCATTGCGCACCGCAAAGCGTGCGGCCCTGCCATCCACTGTGCATTGCACAGTGCGTGGCTCCGCCGTCCACTGTGCATTGCACAGTGCGCGGCTTGCCCACCGTTCACTGTGCGATGCACAGTGCTCGACTCTCTGTTTTTTTTTTTTTAAATTTTTTTTTTTATATTTAAAAAAAAATAATTATATATATATATATATATATATATATATATATATATTTTCATGCAAATGTTTTTTTTAAAACAAAATAATAAGGGTAAATCTTTAAGTAAATAATATAATATATATATATAATGGTAAATAAACTTAGGCTTATTTTTTTTTTTAAATACTAACAGAAAATGGAATAAATCTACTGCTAAAATATTTATCATAGCACATCGAGAATATATATATCTTTCTTTTTTTCTGAACTTAGGAAATACTATTTTTAGGATTACATTATACTTTTCTGCAATAAATTCATTCACTATTTCCACAACTAATATAGCGACTAACTAAACATTTTTTTTTTCCTTTTTATTTATTTAAAAGCTAACATCAAATACAACTCATAATTTTCTGCTATTAAAATGGGAATAAAATTCTTCAGCTAAAAAGGAGAATCCAGATCTAAATAAAACTGATTTTTTTTCTTTTTATATTACAAAAAAAACTATTGCATGCAATCAAAAGTAATCCTCTCTTTTAAAAAAAAGAAAAAAGAAAATAGAAGCATATCTAGCTTTTTACAACTTTAACGATATTCTGCGAAAATACAGGATGTTTCTTTGTTTAACTACAATAACAAATCTCATGTCTATTTTCAAAATTACAACTTGCCTCTCATTTCAACGAATGAGGGTATATTTCTCCTATCAAAATAAAACTAATAGCTGCAAATGAATTTAAATCTCTTCAACAATAATCTTTTGCAACCTCTCACTTTTCCTATTCTTTTCTCCTGGCATTCCTGCATAATAGAACACAAATATGACCATGGAGTGCTCACCTCCCAGCCTAGGCTAACTGGTAGCCACCCCCGAGCTTGGAGAACCAAGCCCTAGATGGGAAACAAACATGCAAACACATAGAAGGCAAGAGACACACAAAGTACAAACACACTCCCAAACTTGGTTACACTGCACCACACTTTGGTGATGACCTTTTTTCAAGGGTGGTAGTGGACCAATACCCTGAGGAGAACTACAATTATGGAAAAACAAGTAGCCACCTCATGGCACAATAAATACATCAAAAATCTCAACCCCTTATTCCTTATGCCCCCCAAAGGCATTCTAGCCTTATACCCCTCCTTATGACCCCCATTGCACAAACAGGCCATGCAACAAGGGTCACACAAAGATCCCTTGTGATCGCTCTCAAACGAGAGTCTCTCACTTGAGGGTTGTCACTGCTACCACCCACAAGATCCTCCTCTCTCCCAAGAGTAAGAGGTCTTGAGCAAACTCCCAAAACACAGACAAACCATAATGCAAAAATACCAAATGAATTTCTAAAACAAAACATTCAAGAAGACAGATTTCTTACACCAACATACTTCCAGACGCATGTAAGAAAGAAGACATTTTAAAGAATAATGGACCAACCTTAATCTGCCCAAAGGTATGAAGGTATTTGAGGAAGAGCTGCCCAATCCACAGATCTTCTTCTTCTACCCTTAGCCAATTTTTTTCTATTCAAATCTTTTCTATTCTATTCCAAAATTTTCTTTATCTCCAAAAATGGAGAGTGGGTGATTACCCTCAATTTTTTCCAATTCTTGCTTAAGAAGCTCATTCTCTCAGTTCTCACAGGTTTCTAAAACTCAAAAAGGAAAGTAAGACAAAAAGGGAAAAAGACTCTCATTCGAAAAAGAAAGTTTACAACTAAGATCAAACTTCTAATTTCAATTTTCGCACAACTCAGAAAAGCCAATTTTTAAAGTGTCAAAAAGGTCACTTAAAAGTAGAAACTTGCCTAAAATTACCCCTAACCCCTAGGTATACCTTATGGGCTTTAGGAAACCCTATTAAACTACCCCTAGGTGTTCATCTAACCCATTTTAAACCCCTCCGAAGTTTATTTTCGGGTCAAACATATGTTGACCTCTCCAAAGATTCTTTTCCCAAAGTATTTATGACATCACGTTACATTATTTGAAAAAAACTATAGTTGAACATTTTCCCACCAAGAGACAAAAATAAAACATTTAAACTTAAATCCGCACGTGTCAAGTGACACAAATAAAACACTTTTACAAATTAAAACATGAAATCGTCTCTTGTGGTTTTTACACATTAAATTTAAATAACACTTAACACTCATGCAACATATACTATTACGAATAAAAATACAACACAAACGGGGTGTTGTCTCTCCAAATAGACAACCCCTGGCTTACGAACATACATAAGTCTAGGTTTGGTTCTCCGTAACTTTCCATGGTCACATGGTAAATTTCCTGCACATCTCAATTTGCACATTAGTACTTTCAAATATTCACATATAATATAATTCAAAGGAATATCAATACACATCATCACTTGCATACAATTTTCATCTGCACAGATTAAATACATCTTTTATCAAGCAATTTTATATAAGCAAATTTCATCCCAGTTCACATAAACTTAACCATACATCATAGTTCTATTATCATAGTAAAGTTTTGCAAATTCAATAACGACATCTATCATTGCAATATCATCTTATCTAACAATCATGTAGTGTTCTATCTCATAAAGCATATAAGTAAATCATCAAAACATAGCAATGTTATCCAAATCTTGAAATCATATAAGTTCTAAGTTTCAAAATGCATCAAAATAAAGTATCCATAATAGTCTAAATATAAAATCCACTGAATGTCAGACTGAGTCGAGGTGAGGCCTCACATAGCATCTCCTAATGCCTGATAACAGTTCCGGTTAAGCACATTTGTCTGCTCTACACCAATCTCTTCTCAATACACCATACTGAAAGATGAATCCTTTTGTTCCTACATACACCACTCTTTGATAATGTAGACACAACCTTGATACCCAAATCTCATGACAAAATTGCCTATTTATACAATTCATCAACCTTGACAAGAAGGTTGACTAAACCCTCAATTCACAATTATAAAATTACATCACATGATACAAAGATCAACCACCGGACCAATATAATGATATACATGATATAACATGGACCTAAATCAAATGCTTAGACACACATCACCACTAGAAATCATGCCAATATCAACCACAACATGCTACACCACCAAGAATACCATATAACATGAAGAACATCACCGGTTCAACAAGACCACCAAAAAATTGCACAATGATCAATGCGGTTCATTAAAAAGAATAGGACATAGTTAGGAAACACCAACAAGCACGTTAGAATCATCAATAACAACTACACCAACACCACTTATCAAATCTTCATCGATCAACATCTGAAACTCAAGAATACTCAAACAACAACAACTGTCACGAAGAAAGATAACTTGTGGAGCACCAAATCATGAACCATTGTAAACAAAGATACAGAAGAACATCCCAAACAATCTCCAAAAATCTAAGCTCAAGATCTGATCACACCGGAATATACCAGAGGAAATACCAAACTCTACAAAGCACTGATGAGAAAAACGAAACTACAAATCAAATCATATGATATGATCAATTAAGCTTCCCAAATCACTGAAACCAATACAGAAAGATATAATGATACTAGAGATACTCAATACACCAAACCATGATCCCAATAAACCAATCTGCAATCACCGGAGCAATAAATCATAGGAATATATTGACATCAATGACAACAACATATCCTAGTAGCAACAATGTCCAAAAATGTCCTCCTTTGGCATTGATGACAACATATAGATGTGAAAAAAAATCAATGCAAAGAAAGATAACATCTCCAATAGACTCCCCTTAAGATCAAGCGGATCAAACAGTTTTTCATATGCTTCTCTCCCCCTTTGACAACAATGCCAAAGATCTTCAAAAAAAAATACCAAACTCCCCCCTTTGCAAACAAATCATGATTCTCTCCCTTTTAAACATATAACCAATCCAATAGACTACTCCACTAGAGGAGGATCATAAACTCATCAATCTAGACAAAAAGAAAATAAGTCTGTGAAGTTCACCAGATTGATGCAACTCAATGCATCTAGTTCTCATCAGGAGGGGTGGATACCCCTAACTTGTCACTCAAATAGACAAATGTATTGACAGGCAAAGGCTTAGTAAAAATATCAACAATTTGTTCCTTTGTAGATGCATACTGTAGCTTCACTTCCTCTTCATTGACTTTTTCTCTCAAGAAATAATACTTGATTGATACATGTTTAGTCTTTGAATGTTGCACCGGGTTATTTGACATATTAATAGCACTGGAATTGCCACAATATATGATAGTAGGCTCATCATAGATAACTCTGAGATCCTTCAACATTTGCTTCATCCAAACTACCTTAGTGCAGTTACTAGCAACAACAATATACTCAACTTCAACAATAGATAGGGAAACTGAATATTGTTTCTTACTAGCCCATGAAAAAAATATCTTACCCAAAAAGAATGCACCACCGGTGGTACTCTTCCGGTCATCAACATCACCAACCCAATCAACATCAGTGTAAGAATGTAATATAAAATCATCATTCATCGGATACCACAAACCATAATCAATTGTTTCTTTCAAGTATCTGAATATTCCTTTTACAGCAGTGACATGACTCTCTTTCAGATCAACTTGATATCTAGCAGCCATGCACACACCATGCATAATGTACAACCTAGTTTGAGTAACGTATAGCAATCCACCAACCATAGATATGTACAAGGTTTGATTAGCTTTCAAATATTCATCATTTTTAGACAATTTGCAATTAGTCACCATAGGAGTTTCAACCGGTCTAGAATCTTCTAATCCAAAATTCTTCAACAATTCCTTCACCTACTTAGTTTGAGATATATAAATACCTTTTCCAGTCTGTGAAATCTGCAATCCTAAGAAAAAATTCATCTCCTATCATAGACATCTCAAATTCTTTCTACATATGACTGACAAACTTCATGCTTAAGTCATCATCTCCTCCAAAGATAATATCATCAACAAAAGCTTCATTACTACTTACTAAGATTGCCATTAGTCTTATGTTCAAAGTTATTCTATATATTCTAGTTGGTTACTTCTACTGAATCTTTCAGTCAGTAAGCACAATGCAGTCGATTATAGAAGAAAGTAGTCTCAGAGCGTAGTATACACCGAACACTCTACCGAGTAACACTCTATGTCTACCAAGCAACAAGAATGATATACTGAGTGAACACACACAAAGTGAAACGTGTTACCAGATTCACTGAACCTGGACATATATGGGAAACGTGTTACAAAGATCAAGGAACAAGTAACCGTTATCACATTGGAAATTGCACTTAAAGATTGTGTATGATTTTGAGGTCATTTAACCAATGAAATATTTTGCATGGTTATTCATTCAAGAAATCATGTGTGTAAGATCGAAGCATGGACCAGATCACTGACATAAGAGATCTATTTATACAACATGAATTCAGGATTAGATATATGTGCAAGTATATATGTGCATGTGTGTGTGAAACAAGACATAAAAAAAAAAGGAAAATCATGAGATATCACAGAGTGTTATGACTGTTATAGTTGACAGAGAAACACAGAGGTCACCGAGAAGGATTTCAGAGAACAGTCAAGGAATAGAGTAAATAGAAGGGTTTATCGAGTTAATATATGGATTACCGAGGTATGCTATAAGCAAGGTAATATCATTTTGAGCACATAGAATCTGCTATAACATTCTAGATGTAAAGTTGCAAATATTTGTAATGATTTATTGTAATATTTTGAAGTTGTAAGAGAAACCTTTAACAGGGTAAAAGACTCTAACTAAGTCTATAAATTGTAAAGCCTTTAACCAGGTTCAACATCTAGAATAAGTGTTGTAAAATCCTTCAGCAAGGTAGATCTAACAGACCTTGATACTCCTAATAGGGTAAGCTATCAGAAATAGCTAAACATGTAGCTCTAACCGAGCAACCTTTATTATTGCAGTAGTGAAGTTGTGGGTGTCATCTCCACTGCAGTTTTTCTCTCTAACAAAGAGTTTCTACATAACCAAAATATATGTGTTATGGAGTGAATCATGTATGATTGTTATTTATTTGTTTTAGCATTATATTATGTTACTGCACTATTTACTTTATGCTTAACAGTAAAGTTATTGTTGAAGAAAAGTTTTGAAGTACTGATTCACCCCTCCCCTCTCAGTACATTCGCTTTTTGTATTGGGCCTAACAATTGGTATCAGAGCTTGAATCTTGGAAAAAGGTTTAATAACCTAAAGAGAAAGATCTTATCAATGGAAGGCTATAAACAATCTCAGAGAATTGTATATCTGCAAGAAGAGTTGGATCATGCTAATCAAGTGATTGCAGACATGCAAAGACAAATGCAAAAATCATTGAAAGTGAGAAGAAGATTATCTGATGATTTGCAGGACTCTCAAGAGTTAGTGGAACAAATTGAGATATCATTTGATAACAGTATGTTTGAAGAGACTGAAGAAATGATTGAAGTGTTGAAAGAAAAGAAGAAAGCACTGACTGATTAGCTAAAAGCAATGAAAAGAGAACATGAGCATTTCATCACACAGATGACTGAAAATCTTGATGCATTAAGGACAACCGAGGATAAAGTAAGAGAACTAGAAAGAGAGAAACAACAACTTGAAGCATTAGTATCTGAAAAGAATGATGAAATCATAAGATTGACTGGGATTCAACAAAATCTGTCAAATCAACTAGGTTATGCACATCATGAAGCAAATATGAAAGATGATGAGAATCAAGCATTGAAACTTGAAGTATCAAGGTTGACCGATGAAATTGAAATAGAGAAGAAATCCAAAGAAACACTGAAGAAGAGTTATGAAGCATCAAAGATGTTGGATGAGCAACTGAATACAAGAAGACCCAACAAAGATGCAGGACTCGGTTACAAAGGAAAAGACTCTACCGAGAAGGGAATTCATACTACCGAGAGAGGAGAATCGTCAAAGAAAGTTGGAAACAAGAATAACATCAAAAGAAAGAAGCCTATTTGCAACTACTGTGGAAATCAAGGTCATACTGCCAACATGTGCCAAATCAGAAAAGGTAAGCAACCGAATGTCACTAAGTCCAACGATTATTGTTACAATTGCAATATATATGGTCACACATTTAACCATTGTAGGACAAAGTCTGCTAGCAATTATAAGAAGGCAAAATTCAAAGGGTTTTGTAAAAACTGTAATAGATATAGACACAGTATCGAGAAGTGTTGGTTTAAGAAAAAGAACTATATGTGTCTGCACACCGAGCAAATACTGGAAGCTACTGAACTCACAGAGAACTTAACCGACCATATGTTGCAGTACTATGGGATTACAATACAAGGATATGGTGTGAAAGTTGTGGAAGATATGGACATATAAGTGCCAACTGCTTTATAAGGTTTGGAATGAACAACCGAAGATCATGGAGAAATCCTAGTATGACATGTTTTCATTGTCACAAAGTTGGACACTTGGCTAGAGATTGCAAAGATCAACCTATAGGAGACACTAAAGAAATAAAAGACAAATTACAGATGATTTGGAAAAAGAAGGAAATTGTGTCAAATGAAGAAAGCACCTTACCTACTGAGTTAGGTGCACCTATTCCAAATTAATCGGTAAAGGTATGAAGGGACTGCACTCTATCAAAGGTCAAATCTTAACAGTTCCTATTTTATTATGTACTTAAGTCAAAATCTACATAGTTAAAGATGTATTAGTAAGTTTGAAAGTCTATCAAAGTGTTTTGAAAGCACTGTAAAGGAAACCTGTCAAGTCGGTAACTACAGGAAGCCTGTCTAGTCGGTAAATGAAGGAAATCTGGCTACTCGATTAAAGTGGAAAAAGGAGAGTAAATCAGTTTAGTGGAACCGAGTGCATTTAATGTTTTAACCTAACTTGCACAGAGCCCGATAAGGTATATTGTGTACTTAAAGCATTTACGCGGTCATTTTTCACTTACCAAGTTTTCAAGAGAGCAGAGCAAAGTGATTCCAAGGCAATCAAACCTCCTCCGAAGTGAAATTCAAGGTATTTACATCAATCTCAACACATTGTTAAGCTGGTTTACCGATCATATCTGTTGAAGATTTTTGTTTCATATTTGTTAAGAGGAAAAGCGTCTGTCGTTTGAAAGTTCTCAAACCCTAAGGATATTTTGATAATTTCTATCTGAAATTTACAATGGCACCGAAGATCCAAGAACCCGTTGTTGTTAAGAATGTTGAAAAGCCCTCACTAAAATACTCTCTAACTCCCAAAGTAGCACCAGAACCAGATGACGAAACTGTATTTTCACTCATCCTGGATAGAGTTTTACTAGTTGAGGATGTCAGATTCTTCACCAAATGTCGAGTTGAAGAGCTAGGTCATGTTGAAATCAAAGACACCTATGATGAATTGTGCACCGATGGGAAATTGGATAGCAAGTATGAGCACATTAAGATCAAGGGATTGACTGAAGCCCTAACCTATCCCCGTGTCTTCAAACCCCAATGGGTCAAGTTTGTTCTAAGCAGAGTTCACGATGATTTCATGTGGTTAGAGGAGCAACCATTCAAAATCACCAAGGAAATCATTCATCTGATTACCGGTTACCCTATTTAAGATCATGCCCAAGCTCAAAAGATGATATCACAAAAGGAATTGGTCACCTTAACCAGAGTGGAATCTGATTGTAGAGGATTCAAATTGAATAATGTAATTGATGTAGAGCTAAAGTTTGCTATTAGAGTGATAGGTTATTGTTTCTTCCAATCAGCAAGGGAAAATAGTGTACCCTATGCAGCAGTCGACTTATCATACAAAATTATGAAAAAGGGAATGAAAATTGATCTTTGTGAAGTATTGCTGAAAAACCTATTTGAGAATTTGAACACCATCAGGAAGCCGAAGAAGAACAATTCGGCCAATACACTAAAGTTTGGATCACTGTTAGTATGCATGTTTTCCTATTTTGAAAAATTCTTTCCAACAGTTGGTAAAGTTGTTTGGGAGCTGCACCGACCAGTCACCCATCAAATCAATGACTTTATCAAACGTCTAGGTGACAACTTCAATGATATTATGGATGATTATTTCAACAAGTTTCAAGAGAAGATGCATAACAGGTATAGAATTCCACCCCAGCTAGTGGAAAAATACAAAGATGACATATGTTTTGAAGTAGACACCGACTACTTCTATGTGAATGCTGTGGAACCAAGAACTCAATCTTTGCCACCTATGGGTTATGAGATTGACTTTGACATCACACAATAATAGATAGATGCCTTTCTTACACTACCAAGGCATGCTACCGAGCTGAGGTATGGAACATATGAAGAAGTGAAAGAGACAGTAAAGATGAGCATTGTACTACCAAAAGCTACAAGAAAAGCAACAAAGATGATCAAGGCACTATCAGAGAAATTTGGAGAAGGTTCTTCCTCCACACCTGTCAAGAGCACACTAGTAATCACCGAGGAGGAATCAGAAGCCCAAGAGGCTGCTATTACACTAAGCATCGAGTTGCCTAAAGGGAAAGTTCTGAAGAGGAAGAAACAGGACGCATCAAAGGCATCACCGACTCCCTCAGTAAAGCGCCCAAACACAAGATCATCTGCAGTGTCACCGAGTAAGAAACCAAAGACTGTTGCTGTTCCTAAGGTAAAAAAGACCTATAAGAAATCTACTCAGAGACTCATTTTGACTAAAGAGTCCAGTGACACAGAGTCTGAAGATGCTAACAAATTTCAGATTGTTAAGAGTACAAAGGAAAATGTACATAGTGTTGCTAATTTCTGTACTAACTTGAAAGAATATGGTGGATTTGGAGGATTCAGATATGTTAATTATGAAACTAGATCTGATGATGAGAAGAGACAAATAGAAGAAGTGGTCATCTGCACACTATGGAAATTCTGCTTGGTCCCAATGGAAGTATGTAAATCTCTTCCAAAAGAATTATATTTACATATTGACAATAGGTGGAAGTATGTAATGGACTCGGAGAAACAGATTAGAGAAAGAAGTCTGGTACATCTCTTTCCAGACATGTCGGTAGTTGAAATAAAAGAACATCTGACAACATACCACACAAAGTTCCTTGTCAAACAAAGAGCCTTAAAACTGATGAATGGTCTGTATATTGAAGTGGAAAATGAGACAAAAGAAAAGTGGCAGGAAATATTTAGAATCAAGGATGCTGGTGAGAAAGCTACAGTTGAAATTGTTGATGTCACCGAGCAAGACCCTGCTGACACCATCCAAATTGATGAAGACATCATGGACACCGAGGCACCTGAACAGGAAATGATAGAAGGCAATGCCTATGCAAAACTGGTATCCAGTGAGTCAGTTTTGGAACAAGTTCAACCTTATCCTCCGATCACTCATTCTGCTGCAACCGAGGCCCCTCAAGATACTAAACAAGGTGCAGAGGTTCACAAGTCTACAAAAGGAGAAGCTACTCCTCAGGCCACCGAGGAACAGACCTCTTAGGATCCTCCTAACACTGAAAATGTTGCAATTGAGACCCCGAGCACCGAACCACCGAAGGACTCAACAAAGGCTAAAGAAACCGACAAAAGTGTTGCCTCCACCGAGCAACCTACCGAGGATCCACAAGCCTCCCAAGCTATTGTATTGGTTCAACCGACCAAATCTAAAGAAAAGAAAATGAAAAAGCATAGTTTCAAGGTTGATATATTGAAACCAATAGTGTTGCCCAATGTAGACATATCAAAATTAAAAGGGCAGGCACTCATTGAATTCGATGAACTATGCAAAGCAAAGGCTGAACAGAAAAAACAAATGGCCATACAAAAGAAAAATAAAGTACTTCAGAAGGTAAAGACACTATTATCAGATATGCTACCCGCAGCTACAGTGTCAACAGATGCAACCATCCATATTCAATTGGATGAACTCCTCAATCAGATAGAGACATCTGGAGTAGATGCATCTGAATATTTGAGAAAGTTAAAGGACAAAGAGCTCACTGCAAAAATGATTGAAGAGGTACAGAAAGCTATTGCTCTTGTCAAAGTTAAACTTGTCAAATTTATTGCTGAGTTGTCCCCTCAACTCAAGCACATTCTTTATTTATTTCAGAAACTCTGTACATTCTCTTTATTCATTAAAGATATCAAAAATAAAACAGAAGCAATTGAGAAAGAGATCACCGATCTCTCAAATAGGCTGACCACCGAGCCCAATTCTGTTCAGAATTTTTATACAAAGTTACAACAACTCATGGCTCAACAATTGGAACTCAGGAATGAAGAGCAAAAAATAAGGATGGACATTATGACTCTTCAAACCTTATTCATTCCACACTTGTCCTTCGTTCAAGAATAGATTAACCGAGCCACTTACCTATCTACTACACAAGAGGGAAGTACATTAGATGACTTAATTTCTCTATTGGCTGACATTCAAGTACATAATTCTTTAATGGAAAGTGTCAAGGATACACTCTCTGTCACCCTCACCGAAGCAAGGACAAAGTATAAATCCATTTTTGACCAGTTGCCTCCACCAAATGGTAACTAAATTTTGATGTTTGTCAAAAAAGGGGGAGTATAGTATCAAAGTATACAGGGGGAGTATACCAAGCAGTGAACAGAGCAATAAGCAAAGAACAAGAGCAACACACAGAACATTGATCACCGAGCATGCAAAATCAAAGTTATATACAGTATATTGATAAGGGGAGTATATCTGAATATACTATTTCATTGACAAATGTATATATTGTCAGTTTAGTCAAATTTTGCAATTATATAGATTTTTGAGTTATAACTTTGAAAGTAGTTTTTGTCAAACATCTCAACTAATGTCAAAAGGGGAGATTGTTACTAATTATTAAGATTGCCATTAGTCTTATGTTCAAAGTTATTCTATATATTCTAGTCGGTTACTTCTACCGAATCTTTCAGTCGGTAAGCACAGTGCAGTCGGTTATAGAAGAAAGTAGTCTTAGAGCGTAGTATACACCGAACACTCTACCGAGTAACACTCTATGTCTACTGAGCAACAAGAATGATATATTGAGTGAGCACACACGGAGTGAAACGTGTTACCAGATTCACTGAACCTGGACATATATGGGAAACGTGTTACAAAGATCGAGGAACAAGTAACTGTTATCACATTGGAAATTGCACTTAAAGATTGTGTATGATTTTGAGGTCATCTAACCAATGAAATATTTTGCATGGTTATTCATTCGAGAAATCATGTGTGTAAGATTGAAGCATGGACCAGATCACCGACATAAGAGATCTATTTATACAACATGAATTCAAGATTAGATATATGTGCAAGTGTGTGTGAATCAAGACATATAAAAAAAAGGAAAATCATGAGATATCACAGAGTGTTATGACTATTACAGTTGACAGAGAAACACAGAGGCCACTGAGAAGGATTTCAGAGAACAGTCAAGGAACAGAGTAAACATAAGGGTTTACCGAGTTAATATATGGATTACAGAGGTATGCTATAAGCAAGGTAATATCATTTTGAGAACATAGAATCTGTTATAACATTCCAAATGTAAAGTTGCAGATATTTGTAATGATTTATTGTAATATTTTGAAGTTGTAAGAGAAACCTTTAACAGGGTAAAAGACTCTAACTAAGTCTATAAATTGTAAAGCCTTTAACCAGGTGCAACATTTAGAATAAGTGTTGTAAAATCCTTCAACAAGGTAGATCTAATAGATCTCGATACTCCTAACAGGGTAAGCTATTAGAAATAGCTAAACATGTAGCTCTAACTGAGCAACCTTTATTATTGCAGTAGTGAAGTTGTGGGTGTCATCCCCACCGTATTTTTTCTCTCTAACCAAGAGTTTCTGCATAACCAAAATATATGTGTTATGGAGTGAATCATGTATGATTGTTATTTATTTGTTTTAGCATTATATTATGTTACTGCACTATTCAGTTTATGCTTAACAGTAAAGTTATTGTTGAAGAAAAGTTTTGAAGTACTGATTCACCCCTCCCCTCTCAGTACATTCGCTTTCTATATTGGGCCTAACAGTTATCATTCTCAATCTTAAAATATAGATTACTATCAGCAGTACCTTTATTAAACCCCAATTTTAGTAAGTACTTATCCAATCTAGCATACCAGGCTCTAGGGGCTTGTTTCAATCCATTAAGAGCCTTCTTCAATCTGCATACCATGTCTCAATCATCTGATAATGAGAATCCATCAACTTGCTCATTGTAGACTTCTTCCTCAAGATCACCATTCAAAAAGGCTAACTTGACATCCATTTGATATACCTTGAAATCCTTATAAGCAACAATCTAACAACTTCAAGTATAGTTACCAGAGCAAAAGTCTCCTCATAATCAACCCCTTCTTTTTGTGAATATCCTTTACATACCAATCTTGCTTTATTTCTGACAATTTCACTTGCTTCATTCAATTTGTTCTTGAATACCCATTTAGTACCAATCACATTCTTATCTTTAGGTCTAGGCATAAGTTCCCATGTGTTATTCTTTTCAATCTGATCCAATTCTTCTTCCATATCCCTTATCCAATTTTCATCTTTGCAAGATTCAACAACATATTTAGGTTCAATTTTAGAAATCAAACATACCTCTTCAACAAATAGCCTTCTTCTAGTCATCACACCTTTATTTTTATCACCAATAATATGATTTTCATATTGATTTAATCTTACATACCTCAGAGTCTTCTAATTATTCTGATTTTCATGTTCCTGGACCTCTCCACTAGCAACAACAACATCCAGATTAGTTGTCTCTATCAGATCATTCTACTTCAATTCTTTAGTCTAAATAGGTGTTAGAACAACATGCTAACCATCATCATATCCACATGCTCTGATATCTTTTTCACAGTTCTCATCAACCTTCACATTTACACTTTCCACTGTCTTTCTCAGTCTCTTATTGTACCACCGGTAGGATTTTCTCTTTGTTGAATATCCAAAGAAAATTCCTTCATCACTTCTTGCATAAAACTTTCCTATATCCTCATCTCTCTTGATATAACACTTGCTACCAAAAATTCTGAAATATCTCACAGTAGGAACATGACTAAACTATATCTCATAAGGAGTCTTACCAATATCACCTTTTATATGCACGTGGTTGAATGTGTAAACTACAGTGCTAAGAACTTCTCTCCAATAGATCTTCAGAACATTCCATTGAATCAACATAGTCCTTGCAACATCCAAGATAGTTATGTTCTTCTTTTCAACAAATCCATTCTGCTAAGGGGTTCTAGGAGCAGATAATTGTCTTCTAATCCCATGCTTCTCACAGAATGAATAAAACTCTCGAGAACAAAATTCTCCTCCTTTGTCAGATCTTAGACATTTGACCTTTAGTCCTGTCTCAGTCTCAACCTTTGCTTTGAATATCTTGAATTTGTCCAATGCTTTTGATTTTTCCTTCTAAAAGAAAACCCACATCATTTTGGAATAATCATCAATCAGTAACATAAAATATCCGTCACCCTGCATAGTTATAATATTTGTAGGTCCACATAGGTCAGTATGCACAAGATCTAGCAATCCATCAGATGTATACTGATTTCTCTTGTAAGAAATCCTTGTTTGCTTACCCATTTGACATTCCTTACATACCAGATTAGCAGGTTTAACAATTTTAGACAAATCCCTTACAACTTGTGTAGAACCAATCTTTAATCATTGAGTCAAATTAACAAGACACATTCTCCTATGCCACAACCAACTTTCATCAATCTGAGAAATTAAACAACTTTTCACACCAACATTCAAATGAAAGATATTACCTTCAGTCTTAGTTCCAGATGCAATCTCTATACCAAAAGTATTTAGGATCTTGCATTTACCATAACCTTTGTCCACCATCTATCCAACACTTAAAACATTATGCTTCAAACCTTCAACATACAAGACATCATCGATGTTATGCTTACCATCAAAGGAAATAGAACCTCTACCACATATCACACATGCTTGGTCATCTCCAAATCTTACTATTCCACCATCATACCTCTCCATACTCACAAATTTTCTTTCGTCACCGGTCATATGATGTGAACAACCGCTGCCAATCACCCTTTCATCTTTCTCTTCAACTTTAGCAGCTAAAGCGTTCTCCTCAATAGTGTAGCTTGTGGAACCAACAGGTACCGGTCCATCTTCTTTAATAACAATAAACACAACTTGATCTCCTCCTGATTCTTCATCTGTAACACCTTCATCAACAACATAATAACAGTTCCTCTGGTGCTTATACTTCCGGTTAGGCTTAAATCATACTTCTCATGCTTCTCATATCTATCATTTCTATCATGCTTGTCAAATGTATCATGCCTATCATATTTAGACATTCTCTCCAGGCATCTAGAAGAAACATGTCCTATCTTATTGCAAGAGAAACATTTCAAATGCACTTTTCCGTCATACTTACCAGCATCCTTAGGCAGTCTTTGGGCAATCAATGCTTCAAGCTCATCCAATTCTCTTTCTTTCTCTTCTAACTATCTTCTCTCTCTTTCATATCTGGATATTTTGCATTCTTCAGGATCATACTTCTGCTTTCTAGATACAGATGCTCTAAATGCTATCTCATAATTTCCATGTGATTCACCAAATTCACTCAGTTCAAATGCAAAAATCTTTCCAACCAACATATCTATTGTCACAATAGTCACACTTCAGATCTCATCAATAGTAGCTACCTTATGTTTGTAAGCAGAGGCAATTATCTCAACACCTTAGCAGAATTTTTATCTTCTTCAAGGGTTCCACCGACACATCTGATACCTAGGACAAGTTCATTCACCTTAGCCATAAAGGAGTTTATGTTCTTATCTTCTCCCATCTTCAGCATCTCATAATTCCCTTTCAAGCTCCACAACTTAGCAACTCTGATTTGTTTATCTCCTTCATACAAGGTCTCAAGATTCTCCCAGATCTCATGTATAGTCTGAAGTCCCATTATATTTGTCATTTCTAAATCAGTCAGGGCGCTCAACAATGCTTCCTTAGCTCTAATATTATTTTTAGCTTCCTTGATCTCATCAGTAGTAATCGGTCCATTTCGAGGAACATAATAGGCATTCTTTGTAATTTTCCAGCAATCTTCTCCAAGACATCTCAAGTGCACCTTCATCTGGTTCTTCCATATAGCATAGTTAGTTCCATCAAATCTCATTCTCTCCTTCTTAAAGATAACACTTCCAGTTGCCATCCTGGATATCCCCAAGCGGTTAAGCTTCTGTTGGAGGATCTAGCTCTGATACCAATTGTTGGAAACAACATGAAGGAAAACTAAGAGGGGGGGTGAATAAGTTTTCACTAGATTAACAAACTTAACCACAAATATAAATCTAATAAACTGCAACAACAATAAAGATAAGAAAACTGATAGCACAACACATAACACCAAGATTTTGACGTGGAAAACCCAGTTAAGGGAAAAACCACGGTGGGAACCTACCCACAATAAGATGATACTCTGCAAGAATATGTGTAAATAATTTTAATGGGGAATGCACGAGCATTCAAACACACTTCTTAGAGCTCACTGCTCAAAAAAATAATAACCTCGAAAGTTGCAACCCTTGAGAAGTCTCACTGACTTACAATAATATTCATACTACAATCCAGAAGAAATGAACTTCAATAATAACATCTTCTAATGCCTGATAACAGTTCCAGTTAATCACATTTGTCTGCTCTACACCAATCTCTTTTTAATACACCACATCGAAAGATGAATCCTTTTGTTCACACATACACCACTCTCTGATAATGTAGATAAAACCTTGATACCCAAATCTCATGACAATATCACCTATTTATACAATTCATCTACCTTGACAACTAGGTCGATTGAACCCTCAACTCACAATTATAAAATTATATCACACAATACAAAGATCGACTACCGAACCAATATAATGATATACATGATATAACATGGACCTAAATCAAATGCTCAAACACTCATCACCATCGGAAATCACCCCAAGATCAACCGCAACACGCTACACCACTAGGAATATTGTATAACACGAAGAACATCACTGGTTCAACAAGATCACCAAAAAATTGCACAACGATCAATACAGATCATTAAAATAAATAGGACATAGTTAGGAAACACCAAAAATCACATTAGAATCATCAGTAACAACTGCACCAATACCACTTATCAAATCTTCATCGATCAACATCTAAAACTCAAGAATACTCAAACAACAAGAATTGACACGAAGAAAGATAACTTGCGGAGTAACAAATCATGAACCATCTAAAATCAAGATACACAAGAACATCCCAAAAAATCTCCAAAAATATCAGTTCAAGATCTGATCACACCGGAATATACCTGATGAAATACCGAACTCTACAAAGCACTGATAAAAAAAACCAAACTGCAAACCAGATCATATGATATGATCAATTAAGCTTTCTGGATCACTGCAACCAATACGTAAAGATTAAATGATACTAGAAATACTTCATACACTAAACCATGATCCCAATAAACTAATCTGCAATCACCCAAGCAGTAAATCATAGGAATATGTTGACATCAATGACAACAACATATCCTAGCAGAAACAATGTCCAACACCTTGGACCTCAAAGCCACCTTGATCCTACCGCAAAATATGGCAGGACCAAGGCCTGGCGCCCTTGGATCCCCTATTTGGGACCTATCTTGGGGTCCCTCCCTTTGGCTCATCTCAAATTGGAGCGGGAAAATCCCCCCCATGTTAGCCCAAGTCAGAAAATCAGTCAATTAAATCCTACTGGCAAGTATATAAGAGGGATTTCTCCTCTCATTTGATAGATCATGAAATTAAATCAAGAATTCGAGCATTCAAGATATCAAACATTCAAGCATTCAAGAGCAATTGATAATTTTCAGTCTTCCTTCAAGCTTTGGAGCAACAATAGAGACAAGATTTCAAGCATTGAAGAGGAGATCAATATTCTACTTCATCAAACCCTAATTTCATGCGGAGGCAAGTAAAACTTTACAAGGAGGTATAAGAATTTCAGTTTTAGTCAATTCAAAATCCCCTCAAAGAGGAGGATTTCTACTTTCAGTCATTTCATTTACATTACTTCAACCACTTGATTAATTCTAAAACTGAGGTTTGATCTAAAGACAAACCTCTATTCCCAACACATTTCCTTTTCTTTCTATGTGTAGGAAATAGGTACACAACTGCACTTCTAGAGTTAAGCTTTATTCGTAGAGATAGAAAAACCTTTTCAATGCATGGAAAGTTCAGAGGACTGATAAGAGGGCGCCCTTATCTAGACCCATGGTCCCTGCAACTTTTTCCAAATTTGACAGAGTAGCTCTGAATCATCTCAAACTTCTCAGATGCAGGTACACGATTGAATCCCGAATCTGTAGCTCACTATTTTCTCATACTTTGTCTTCATTTCTAGCATTTAGTCTCAATTCAACTTGACAACTTACAAAAGAGGGTCATTTGTATTTTAATCCCAATCAATCTACTTAGTGTTCAATCCTTGCATCCTTTGGGATTGGATCTAGTAGATTCATCCCCCTCTTTTGAATGTAAAGTCCCCCTCATGTGAAAATTGAACCTTAGTAAAGTTCCCCTCCTCTTTCAAGTGGTGAATTTGGCTAAGGTTACCAATTTTCCACTTTACACAGTCCACAAAACAATCTTTAACCTTGAATCCCATGCTTTCTTGTTTGCATCCAAAACTCTCTTGATAATCTTCAACAAGCTTTTATTACTTGATTAAGCCCGTCCATTGCTCTGAAGATGATAAGGTGTAGAATATGTTAACTGTATGCCATATGATTCACAAAATTGAACAAATCCTTCAAACCTGAAACACGACATTATCCATGTCTAGCATAATTGGAACACCAAATTTGATAATGATATTTTCTAAGATAAAATCCATGACAACTTTACCAGTAGCCTTCCTTGTTGGGATTGCTTCAATCCACTTTTTGAAATAGTCAATATCCACTAAATTCATTTATGTCCTTCACTAGATGATTGATTCATTTCTCCTCTAAAATCAATCCCCCATTGGTGAAATGGGGCCTTTGATGGAACTAGCCTTAATGGCAAGGCACTTGAAAACTTTAACTTACCTGAATTTTTTTGACATGCCTTATATTTCTAAATTAATTTGTGTATCTGCCAAAAAGTAGGCCAATAATATCCCACCCTCAAGATCTTATGAGTAGTGGTTTTAGCAGTATAGTGGCCTCCACATACACCTTCATGCATTTTGTTTCAAAATCTCTTTAGCTTGGTACTCATCCAGAAAGAGTAACAAAACACCATATCTATTTTTCCAATATAAATCCCCTTAAATAAAGACATACTTCCGTGACTGCATCTTCAAAGTCCTCTTTTGATTGACAGTTAGATGATCTGGCCATTTCATGGTGTTCAAATATGAAATTAGGTCTAAGTACCAATGAAAAGTTTCCAAGATGCACACCTAGTTATTCATGGTGTGAACATCATCGACGTGAGCTGCTTCTAGATTGGTCTCTACCATCAATTTAGCGAATCCTTGTCCCCTTACAAGTCTATTGATTTGAATATCAATATTAAATTCTTGAATCCTATTTATCCATTTGCATCTTCTTCCCGTTGCTTTAGTTTGGACAAAAAATCTTTTACTGCAACATTGGGAACATAAACAATGATTCAAGATCAAACTAAATAGGGCCAAAATTTTCTAATGGTTTTTACAAGTGCATAAGCTTGTTTTTCAACCAAGTTATATTTTAACTTTGCGGCTTGCAAGGATTTCCTAAAGAATGCAATGGGTTGTTAATGACCCCGTGGGTTCTTTTGAAGTAATACAACTGCAATTGTATGGTAGGAGGCAAAGGAGAACAATTGGAAAGGCTTACTGAAGTCAGGGGAAATCAAAACAAGAGCCTCCTTAATAGTCCTTTTGATGGGTTGAAATGCTTGAATCTCTTGGTCATCCCGTGATATAGTGGCATTCTTCTTTAATATTTTGGAGATAGGAATAACTATTTTTGTAAAGTTAACAATGAATCTCCCCACACATTTTATTTGTCCAAAGAAGGATTGCGTGTCCTTCACTTTTATTTGAATTGGGATCCTATCAATGGAATCCACCCTTTTATGGTCAATCCTTACTCCCTCCTTAGATACAACGTGTCCCAAAAACTGCCCTTCAACTATCCCAAAATTACATTTCTTTGGATTCAAAGAAATACTAAATTGTAGGGCCCTGTCAAAAATTATTTTTAGATGAAGGCAATGATCTTTTGCCCATTTAGAATAAGCAATAAGATCATCTTGATATAAAACCATAATAGCACCAATCAAACCTGCAAATGCCACATCCATAGGCCTTTGAAAAGTTGCTCCTGCATTCGTTAGTCCAAAGGCATCCCAACATATACATAGGTTCCCTGTTGTGTGGTGAATGTTCTCTTGTATTTTTCAAATTCTTTAACCTTAACCTAGTTATACCTTGAGAATATATCCATCATGGATAATAATTAACAACCAATTACCTTTTACAACATAGCCTCTATGTTGGGTAAGGGATAATTGTCTTTCAAGGAAGAAATATTTAATTTTCTAAAATCAACATAGAGAAATTGGACACCCAAGTAGAGTGCCTTATAGGTTTTATAATCTCCCCATCTCTGAGATTTGTTAGCTCATCCTAGATTTTAGGAGCTAAGGTGGGGTTTATTGGTCTTTATTTTTGCCTAAGGGGTTTGGCATCTGGTTTCAAAGGGATTTCATGTTGGAAAAGGTCCTCCCTATAAGCCTTCAAATCATCATAGGACCAAGCAAAAGCATGCCTATATTTTCTTAATAAAGCCACAAGTTTTGACCTTATATCAGTACTCAGACTTATGCCAATAAAAACCTTCCTTTGGGATGTATCAATACTTAGATTGACCTCTTCTAATTCTTCATACTTAGGTTGGGCACTTTTCATGGTGTTCCTATCATTCACATCAAATATTATTTCTAATGCAATCGATGCCCTTGGAATTATGTTTGTTCTTAATTGAATAACCTGATTACCAAAAATGGTTTGTTTGTCATTTACAACTTGAACCAATGAATCACAATCAATTTCTTAGGATTCATAACCATCCATACATTTTAATAAATTCAACAAATCAACATATTGAAAGACCTATAAGTTGGTCACATTATCAGGCACTTATGACCTAGCCTTTATTTCTACCTTTGACACACTTATAAGTGTCATATCAAATAGTCTCATGGCAACATTGACAAGAAAGTCTACGAGTATGTTCTCACTTCTTTCAACCCATTCAATGGAAAATGCATCAAAGGATTCAAGAATATCCCAAACAACATTCCTATATTTCTTTAACCTCCTATTTTTTGAGGAATACTGCAATCTTACTCGAGACACAATAAGTTCCGAATCTCCAACTGCTTTCAACATTTTAATTTTATTCTTCTTAGCAATATTAAGCCCTAAAAGAAAAGCTTCATATTCTGCAATGTTGTTAGTAAATTCAAAACTTAATGAGAAGGAATACTTGAAAGTTTTATTTCTTGGAGATATAAACAAATTCCTACACCCGACCCTTCCTTAGAGCATGCTCCATCACATTACATTTTTCGCAAGCCCTGTTGATCAGACTGCAGCGCAAGACCAATTGCTTCTATATTTTTCAACAATACTTGTAGTTGATCAACCTTAAAGTTGTCAATATTTACATTACAAAAAAATACAAGTTCATTTGGGGGCACTCCCTCAATGACCATCTGGGACCTTGGTTCTCTATAGATTTTCACACCGTTTTCGTTCATAGGGATTGTGACAAATGAGAGATCCAACTACATATGACCCCTAAAGGAATTATGTTAATTTCTTCCCTTGAATCCAATATACAATTCCTCACTAACTTATTATTAATTAGAAGGGTGATATAAAAAGGATCTACTTGGGAAGGGGACCTGTCAACTGTTGTCCCTAAAAGTAAACGTCAGGAGTCCTCATGTTCACATCTTGGGTTTCATAAGTTTGATTTACTTTTTGTATTTTCTATCATTGATAAAGAAACATTTCTACGATCTTGCACTTTCATTAACTAAAGAAATGGTACTGAAAATATTTACTTGATTTAATTCTTGAGCCATACCAAAGCTTGGTATATTGATCATACTGGAAAAAGAAGAAGACTTACATACCTCTGCCTTTTCAAGATTTTGCTTTTCCTTAGGAATAAATGGAGTTACAACATTTGATGTAGGATTCTCCTTATGCAACTTGTCCTCCTTTCTAAAACCATTTGGAATGCTGATTGAATCCTCTTCTCATTTTGAGGTTCAATTATTTTAGCATTTTGGGTTATCTACTCCAGTTGAAGTGTTGTTTTGATATATAATCTTCCTGATTTTACTTGTTCATCACTTGTCATCCTATTTCCTAGATTGCAATTACTCCTTGCTTATTGATTTGTAACAACTGTGAGAGACCTATTTTCATCATTACTAGGTCTTCTAAATTCTACATTTGAAGAAATTCATTTCCCAATATTAGCTAAGTCATCATGAGAAAAAACTTGCTGACGATGAGCATCATTTCTATGCCTTTGTGTGTTCACATCAATTTCATCCCCATCTTCCTCAAAAGTTGCATCGACACTTTTGGCATAATGCTTAGAGGATAACATATTTATGGTATGATCATCTTGAAGATATTCATCATTTGTATCCTCTTCCACCACATCAATTCCTTGCAATAATTGGGCTATTACACACATGGTTGAAGAATGAGGCAATTGACAGGCAATGGACTAAGGAGTGTCATCAGTATAATGAAAATTTGAATTTTTCAATGGGTCAAGAGTTCCTCAGTTTTTTTATTCTCTTGAATTGTTAGGCAAGGGCCTACCATTCTTCCAATTAGTATTATAAGGCATACTATGTAGATTTGGCCTTTCATACCTATAATGGTTAGTTCTTTCTTGGGTGAGCCCTTTTTTATACTTTGTAATTTTGTGGTCCAAATACCTCAATTGTTTCATCACCCTGTCAAGTCTGTTATCATCCTTTTGTTGTCTTACTTGAGAGTGCTTAGGGTTTTCTAGAATCTTAACTCCTTCCCTCTTTCCAACTATACCAAAAGCCTTCCTATTATTCTCAAAGTTTAAGGTAGGTTTGAAAGCTTCTATCAAGTTAGGAATATTCTTGTTTCTCAATTCATATCCAATTTTGGTGTCATATGCATTGATATATAAATTTTGGCATATAGGATCTGAGGGTTTTAGATGATGTGGGATTTTATTATAAACTTTAAGAAACCTTGTATTAAAATATGTCACTCATTCAAACTTCCCTTTTGAATGCTTGTGAATTAATTTAAAGCAAATCTAGGGTCAGAATGGTCACCATATTTCTCTTTGAACATGTGTTTAAACTCTCTCCAAGAATCAATAGAATTATCAGGTAATCTTCTATAACAATCCCTAGCATCATCTACAAGAGATTCCATAAAAAACTTCATTATGACATCCTCAATTTACAACTCATAATTATCTATAAAAATTTGAAATGCCCTCAAATGATATTCTCTTGATAAAGAATTATTTGTTGAGAATTTAGGGACTTGCAGCTTGACCTCATTGCTGATTGCACTAGGAAATCCTAGGATTCCATTAAAATTCAGTTGTCTATACCTATCCACTTGCATAAGAGCCCTAGAAAAAGGGTTTGCCCTTTGATGACCCTGATGGAGGCTTTTATTTTGCAAGTTTTGTTGCTGACCCTATTGTTAAAACCGATGTCCTTGCACTTGAGATATTTTCCACTGTATATGAGGTAGTGAAATAGGGACTTGTTGCCAATTCTGATTTTGGAAGTTCTGCTGATTAAAAAATGGATTATATCCCATGTTTTGATAAACAAAAGTAGCCATACCCATATTTTGTGATACTTTATTCATGGGAGTATTTGTGGAATTTAGAGGTGAAAAAGTGGCTTGAGTGGCACAATATAGGTAGTATTTTGATTCATTCCAAGGGCTTGGGTAGATGTGGAACTCTAATCAGAATAGGTGAAATTATTAAATATGGATCATTTTTTGGGCCGTAGTTCTAGGGTAGACACAATTTGTTGGATATTGTTTGTCATTGTTGCTGCTAGGATATGTTATTGTCATTGATGTCAACATATTCCTGTGATTTTCTCCAGTGATTATAGATTGGGAAGATTTTCTGATCCTGTTTGTAGTGTTGGTTTGTTATTCACTGTTTTGCAGAGTCCGGTATATCCTCTAGTATATTCTGGTGTGATCAGATCTGGTGCTGAGATTTTGGGATATCATTTGGGATGGTCTTATGTATCTTCCTTTCAGTTGGATCATGATTTGATGCTCCACAAGTTATCTTTATTTGTGATAGTTGCTGATTGGTTGTGTTCTTGAGCTTTCAGATGTTGATCGATGAAGATTTGAAAAGTGGTGTTGGTGCAACTGTTCTGGATGATTATAACATGCTTGCTGGTGTTTCTTAGTAATTTCCTATTTTTTTTGGTGATCCGCATTGATCGTTGTGTGATTTTTTGGTGGTTTCTATCAACTGGTGATGATTTGCATGTTATGCAGTATTTCTGGTGTTGTAGCATCTTGCGGTTGATCTTGGCATGATTTGCAGTGTAGTTGTGCATTTGAGAATTTGATTTAGGACCATGTTATGCTATGTAAACCATTATATTGGTGTGGTGGTTGATCTTTGTATCGTGTGATATAATTTTGTAATTGAGGGTTCAGGGTTTAGTCAACCTTGTTATCAAGGTTGATGAATTGTATATATAGGTGATATAGAAATGTAGTTTGGGTGTCGATGTTGTGTCTGCATTATCAGAGAGAGGTTTTCATGTGAATAAATGATTTATCCTTTAGTGTTGAGTTTGTGGTGAGATTTGTGTTGCAGGGTAGACATCTATGCTTAACTAGAACTGTAATCAGGCATTTGGAGATGCTATTCTTTTAGTTCATTTCTTTCAAATTATAGTCCGAATCTTATTGTAAGTCAATGAGACTTCCCTAAGGGTTGTAGCCTTTCGGGCCATTATATTTGAGCAGTGAGCTCTAGGCAGTATGCCTGAATGCATGTGCATTCCCCATTGTAACATTTTCACATACTACTATAGAGTATCATCTTAGTATGGGTAGGTTTCCACCTTGGTTTTTCCCTTAACTGGGTTTTTTGCATCAAAATATTGGTGTTGTGTATTGTGTTGTTAATTTTCTTATTTGTCTTATTGCTATAGTTTATCAGATCTGTGTTTTGTGGTCAAGTTTGTTATTCCAGTGAAGACTGATTCGCTCCCCCTCTCAGTCTTCCCTCCTGTCTGCCGCTAACACAATTGATGAGGTATAAGATGATACATTTGAAGGTCCATCTTGGTTAGTTCCCATATAAGTAGTACTTTGAATTAGAGGGATAGTTGCACTAGAGTAGGGTGGTACACTTGTTCCAATGCTTACCCCTAGTTTTAAGGCAAGTAACTGTTGAGAAAGGGCCTCCCTTTCCTTCTCCAATCTAATAATTTCTACCTAATCTTTTGAAACTTGAATTTGCATTCTTAATTCATCATTTGTTAATTGAAGAGAAAAATTTGAGCAATTATTAGCATACGTGTATTGTGGGATAGTAGAAGAGTTGGTTATTGGAAATTGATTCCCGACCATGTTCTGAACTTGGGGTAACTATTGAGCTAAGAAATTAGGATATGGGGGTGGAAAAACCAATTTAGTACTCATATCTTGATGTTGTTTCTGAGCCATAAAGAAGGGGGTCATTAGATTGTTGCAACTACCTAGCTAACTCAAATAACTGTAATATTAGGAATTACACTATTTGCAGTCATAGAGTAAACACTCATACTCTCTCGCATATTCGAAATGCCTTCACTTCTTCCTGTAATTATCCCCACATGATACTTTTGTAATATGCTATCATTTGTGTTACCCATTGGTGTTATCTCTGTGTTTGGGGTGGATACATACTCTTGGCTTGTAGGATTAGGGATGTTTGAATGTGTAGACATACTTGGTTGTCTTGGCATCCAAGTTTTATTTGGAGTTTCTTGATTCATATTCCTTTTTGACTATTTTTGAGCCCTAGTCTTTACCATTCCTTGATCAATAGAGAATGACATTCTTAAGGTTCTTAAACTAGTTGGTTCAGAGATGTAGTGAGTCACCACCCTTAGGTTTCTAAGGGATAAAAGTAAGGTGAAATTTAGTTGGGGTGGTAAAGTAATTAAACCCTTAATCAATACAAATTTTGAAATCAGTTACATAGGTTGGAGTTCAAGCATCCTTTGAATCACATCATCAATTTCTTGTGCCTTTTTCTCTTCCTTAACTAGAATCAAATTAACCCTCATGTAGTCCACAATAATTCTATTGTCCCAAGCAATAGTACTAAGATGAGAGATCAAATTTGTGAGCTCTTATTGCCGCCAATTAGTAGAAAGTCTAACAACTTTTATTATGAGGCAACACCATTGTGTTGAGTCTTGGAAAACCAATTTTAATTATTCAATTCTCCAACGGATTCACCAATTTGTTGGTGTTTCCAACTGATGCCTCCAAGTATCCTCTATGAGAAGCCAACCTCAAAGCTGAAGGGTTTGGATCAGTGGGCCAATTGATAGGATAATAACTACAAATAAGGAGCTAGCTATATCCCCTACACTTCAAACTCTATTAGACCTAGGGGGTATCCCTTTAACAATACTTTACAATCCTAATTCCATTTTCTAGTACTATATCAGATATACTCTTAATATATTGAGTAGATTGGAGAAATACTTAATTTCACTGGATATGACTTGTATCCATTATTTATGTACTTTGAGTTACTATAAGAGTCAATTTATCCTAATACTCAAAACTTAAACTTAAAAATAAGAACTAAATGTAAATATTGATTAATTTTCTTTCAGTTCAAGTGCCAACGTTAGCAATACAATCTTATGACCAGTGCCTATCCATTGGGATAAATGAACCATTATTACAATATAAAATATGCATGTACTATAACATATTTTTCCTTATACAACTAACTCTAGCCATTAGTCATAGAATAAAATGAATACTTTGGTTGCATCTTGACCAAATATGATCTCTGCAAAATCCTTTTGAATGAACAAAGCAATTTAATCTCCTACTTTAGAAGAATCTCATATTTATACAAATTCAACAACAAAATGCAGAAATAAAATAAAAATCCTTGATTTATTGATTAAACAAGATTTTGGAGCACAAATGGTAAGAACAACTTGAAAACCATTGAATTTTGATTTCGAGGTGTTATTGTAACTACAAAGTACTTCACATATCCATTGCAAAAAGACTAAAAATAGGACATGAAACTGGAGATATTATTGTATTACAAAACCTATGGACTTTTTGTGTGCAAATTCACCCTGAGTGAAAAAGATTTTACAATTCTTGAGTAATACTTATAATCTGAATCTAGAGACTCTATATAATGCCTTGAATATAATTTTATAGAAAAAATAAGTATGCAACAAGCTTTGAGAATTTTACAATTTCAAAAAGTATTAGGTGGTAGCTATTGTAGATTATCTGGAATTACTCTTTTCTTCACACGAGCTCTCTTATCAAGCTTGTGGATCATATAACCCTATAGAGCTATTGAATGCACATGGACAACGAACAACTTACCATATTTTTACAAAAGATATGCATTAAACAGAGAAGATGAAATTCATAAATAGGTCACCTAACCAAATGTAATATCCTTTTTCATCTATACAAGTCGAGAAATCATGAAAAAGAAAAAAATAAAAAAAGACGGGAAATATAAAATTAAAAAATTCAAAAATGTAGAAAGAGAGAGGGAATAAAGTTAGAAAGCTCCCAATCCATTCTATTTGTACTGTTGAAGTCTCTCGATATGTTGTTGATAATTTTCATCATCTACTTCAGTTCTGGCTACCTTCATTCTAGTCATTCCACTGTCAAACCATGACAATGCATCCATATAAGATTCCAATTTCCTCAGTATCTGTGTTTCATCATAAAAGATATCAATCAACATGGGATCCAAGGTGGTCTTGATCTCTTCCTTCCAATATGATTTTGATCTCAGGATCCTTTTCCCTTCAAGATTTCTCCTTTCCCTGTCAATAGGACTGACATATGACATATGACAAAACACTAGAAACTCTTGAATTCTGACTTTATCTTTTGAGTGTACATTCTATGAATGATGAACATTTGTCTCATCACATTAAAATTTGATCTAAAATCCATCACAATGTCATGTAGGTGAGAGGGGATAGGCTTAACCAGGTAAACCTCCAACATTGTGATTGTCTTGCTCAAATGAGACATAGAGTAGGCAAGAAAACTTTTCTATCTGAAATGCTCTTGGTAAAACCCTAGGAGATCCCCATGTTCATCCTATGCTTCATATGCATGATCAAGAATTACATTCAACTTAGATTCAAATAAGGCCTCAATCATTTCCGTTTCTACCTTCTTTTCTATTCTTGAATCATCTCATCTTAACATATCCTTTCATTGTTCATCCTTGAGATGTCTAATCCGACCTAAGGTAGATCTCTTCTTAGTCCTATACCTTCCTCAAAAGGATATTCTTCCAAGGTAGGGGGCTTGTGTATTGGCCTTGAATACAACTATTCCTCAAGTTGTTTCACCATATCACTTAAGATCTGAATCTCCTCATTATTCTTTATTGCCACCTTGTGGGAAAATCTTGTCATATGCATAGTCATATCTGTGGCTTTTGTAGCATAGGTATCATCTACCCTTTTAACAATCAAACCCAAAAAGTTGATCCATTTCTTGACTTAATGTTGGCCTCCATGTAACTAGATGTAAACACCAAATAATCAATGTATCCAAATGATCATCAAACACAGTTCTAGAGAGTAGCTTATGCCTCCGTTCAATATTCATAGTTTCAAGGTCAATATCATGCCTTCTCCTCAGGGAATCAAATGCAATAGTAGAAGAAATATCCCACCCCTCGAGAAGAAGTACACCACTCTTCTCTACCACTTGTCTTCGCATTTCAGGGGTCATAAAAGCCAAGGTTTCTTTAGCAACCTTTAGGAGTTCATTATTGATTCTTAGTCTCTCCTCCTCCCTCAAACTATCAAGTTGAATACCCTTCCTTCTTTGCATTTCATCAACCATATTCCTAATCATGGACTGTTGAAGTTCCCTTGTATGAATAAAATCACCATGACTCATGAATTACTCACATGCATTGAACCTTATTTCTTCATTGAGGTCCCCACATAGCTTGAATACATCAAGGGCCCATTCTTGAGAGGTGTCCTCTATCCTTACACCCAATATGGTGTTAAATCTATGTGAAGGCATAGTTTCATCACCTTGGAAATCAAAACCCTTATAAGATTGGAAATGGATATCTCTTCTAGGAGACAAAGTGTGCAAGGGAGTTACAACCCTAGGACTTTCTGGAATTTGATAGGGTTGCCTGCTTGAGGAACAGGATGCAACTAGTGGATTTTTCATGGTGGCCTAATCAATTAAGCTAGGTGATGGAAGGGGTTCTTGAGATGGTGGCAATGGTGTCTCATAAGTGGAAGGAATGGATGATGACTCATTAAAACCAGGTGGGGTAGATGGTGGAGGGGAAGAAAGACCAATTGGAGAACCAATAGATTGAGGAGAACTAGGCTCCTCTTCTTCCACTTGTTGGACCTGTGGCTATACCACTTTAGGCCTTTCATGAGTCAAAGGCATCTGGTCCACATCTATATATGCACTGAAAATGGCTCTCATTTTTTGCTTCTAGTATTAATAACATCTCCCATGTTGGGGAGTACGAGTTGTCTGCTATTCTTTTCATGTTCTCCTCGTACTATATTTTTTACCATCTTTCTTTCATCTTCAAAAACTCATTGTAATCAACAAAATTTCTTATGAGGTCCTCCTCATCATCCCATTGATGTTGTTGGGGCTTTCCCTTCCCAAGTCCTTTAATAAACCATTCTGAATCATAATATCTATACTTGTCCTGGGGAAGGTTATATTTGTTCAACATAGCATCTAAAATATAATAAGATTTTCTATTTGTAAAATGATACATTCCTACAACAACTTGAGATGGGAGAATTGAACCTTTCTTGTGAGCTCCCCAAACTAAGGACCTCTCTGCTTCAACTAGCTAATGCATGAAAATATAGAAAAATAACTTTATCTAGCACAGTAATGGGGAGGAGCCTAGGAGTAATAGGGCTACTAAAAAACCTTGATAATTGTATGGTCGTTAAAATAAAACTATGATCCCCAGTTATGGATAATTCCTAATGCAAGCCCAAGATCCTTAGGCCTCAAAAATTATTTTACTTCCTTAGTTAAACCCTATCTCACTTCTCCCTAAAGGATACTCAACAAATTTATAACAAAATTATTCTCAAAGGCAAAATAATTAGATTCCTTGAAATGCATTTCCCAACTATAAGTCCATTCTTTGACTAGGATTGATTCACCTCTTAAAACATGAACAACATTAAGGTGAGGGTGCCAAACCTTGAGACCTTTATACAATAGATTGTGCATAAAAATGGAATAGTACCTGAAATTTAGTGAATGCACCTTCTTGAAATCATAGAGATTTTTATGAAGTCCTTCAGTCAACAGACTAGCATAATCAAAAGGCCTATTCATATCTTTGTCCTAAATATCCATGCATAAAACAAGAATCCAATTAGGGGTCATGCTCCAACCATAAACCCCACAAACTTCGCACAAAGCATAGTAAGTATCTATGAAATATCTAGAAAACAAACTTGTGTTGTAAGGTGCAACATCTTTTGAAGTCAATTGTCTCTCATCCCTCTTTAGATGTATAGGCATAAGAGAAGAAAACTTGTCCCTATATAGCCTCTCATGGGTCTCATATTACTTTTCTAGCTCCTTTGGGTTGATAGGTGTTAGTGAATGGATTTTTGCCTTTCTTCAAATTAAATGATTTCAAACTCTGTCGCCTTCTTTTAAAAGACAAAAGTTCAGCTAAACAGTTGGGTAAGTGTGACATACACCACTTCCCTCTGAATTTTTGATAGGTACAACTCCTTCCATTAGTTATTCAGGGAATAATCTAACTAAATTAAACTGGTATCCTTTTAACCCAAAAGCATGCAAGGCTACCTACTTCATTCTTAGATGAGAGGCTAATGATTCACACATATTTTAGAGAAAAAATATTCTTCAAAATGCTTCAATATGAAAAATGAAAGTGATCGAAACAAAGTTCAGAACACCAGTTTGACAGCTCATAAAAATAGATAAGAGAAATAAAATCCCTTGTCAAGCACATATGCTTTAAAGTCACTTAGAAAGGAATCCCATAATACTAATGATATTTTCCATTGGAAAGGCGATCACTGTCATTTGATTAGCTCTATATTTGCAAAGAAATATTACTACACAGATTCAAAACTCAAAGGTTTTCCTTCTCCCAAACACATACGATCTTTTATATATATGTATTTTATGCAACAAAGAAAAAACAATA
The DNA here is from genome assembly GCF_030272615.1 of Cryptomeria japonica. NCBI lineage: Eukaryota > Viridiplantae > Streptophyta > Pinopsida > Cupressales > Cupressaceae > Cryptomeria > Cryptomeria japonica. The sequence goes on along the minus strand of NC_081407.1, from coordinate 90,619,321 downwards.
CATGTATAAATCCTTTCCAATTTCAGATTTTCGAAGTCTGATGACTTCCTTCAACAAAACATAACTACTTAAAAACAATAAACTCAGTCCACTATTCTAACCCCCGCTTTCTCTAACTTAAACATATATATAGTCTTAGAGAATAGAGGAGGTCTCCCTTAAAAATCGACCTCCTCCAAAATAGTTATAATAACCAACAGAGTATTTTAGAGATAGATGTCCCGAAGTCATTTGCTAGATCATAAAAAAAACATATAAAAATAAAAACAGAGCATCATTAACACACTACGCTTCTTCTCCATCATAGTCCTCTTCTCCACTTTTCTGGGCATTGTGGGTAGTTGCATAGATTGGATTGGGTTCTTCATGGCGTTGATATTCTCTTTTGTGGCTTCTTTGTCCCATCTATGCTTCACCATTTTCTCAGCATGCTTGGGTAACTGATCGTTACTGATGAATGTCATGGACTCAATCCGAGCGACCTGTGTTATAGCTTCAAGGGTGAATTTGCCTTTGGCCTTAACCTTCTCCATGTATAGCCTAAAGGCTTTTATCCCATCTTGTGTGTTCAGTCCACAAATCCCTAGTTGCCAATCGTGGCTCGGATTAACCACTTTGTTGTCATTAACCAAGCTCCTTTGGAGGTCTTGAAGTTCATAAACAGAGGTTTTGGCATCAGAAATCACAGACTTAAATATGAGTACCCGCCATATTATAGTCTTTTTCATTAGAAAGAGTTGGCACTCATCAGTTACTAGCTTGATTAAATTATCTGCTAAGAATTTGGCAGTTCCATACTCCATTATCTTAGTGAGCATAGGCAAGACATTTTCCCACTTATGTTCTTCTTTCTCCCATAGCACGATCTGATTCTGAGTTTCTGCAATGAGACTCTACATTTCGTCGCATAATTTCCTAGAGCTCGTGATATGTTTTTCACCATCTTTAATCATTCTCTCGATCCACTTCTCCATAGCCCCCGCAATGCTTTTAGCTCGTTGAACTTGACCCATCAGCTTCTTGTTCTCTGGCATGGTGGGATCAAAACTCTCTAAAGTATCCAATATGGGAAGTGCTCCAAAGCAGCAGATATTATCAATGAACTGAGCAAGAATTTTGATATGCCGCTTCAGCTCTCTTTTCTCCTGCCCATTCTTTTCTCACCTAGTGAGAATCTTCTTGGCTGACACCTAGAAAAGGTGATTATCTGAATCTCTACTCATAATCCCGAGCTCTACCTTGGTGATCTCAAAGTCCTCTGCATTTACTTCCTTGTTCTCATCCTTAGGCTTATAAGAAGAAATCTCGGCAACCCACTTCCCAGTCTTTTCATCAGTATCCAATCTGGTAGTTGTCCTGAACTTCTTTGGTTTGGGACCCTTCTTCGTGTACTTAACCACCATGTCTTGGATTGGGATGGTTCCTGGAATGAAACTTCTCTTCTTGCTCATTGAAGCGGTTACCCATTTAGGGGTAGCACTCGAACTAGCTATTCATCCGATCACCTTAGGTGGCGGCAACGTAGCTACAGTGACCGCATGAGAACCCGTAGTATTGACAATATCACTGTCTAGGTCCTCGACTTTGAAAACTTGAGCATCAAGAATTTGGTCCTTTGCCTCTGTATCTTTGGTTTGGTCTATTCTCTTCTGTAAAACACTCTATGACCTGGTATATCAAGGAGCAATAAAATCCAAAGCTGGATTGGGCTTGTTCTTGGTGAAATATGGCTTCTTATCTTTACCTGCATGAACATGCATAGAAGTGGGGTTAGAAAAATGCTTTGCGGAATGCAGAGCAACTTCACTACCTCTTGCAGGCCCAATCTTTTTGCCTAGTTTCATTGTTCTTCTCTTGTTAACCCATTCCACAGTTCTTTCCAAAACCCTTTTTGTTTTTAGTTGTCTGTCGTCCTCTTCTTCTGCAACCCAATTAATGAAGGCCATTTTGGGCTCAGTTTGGTTTATGTATCCTTGTTTAAAAAGCTCTAGATAATCTTCTTCAATCCTACTTATGTAAAGTTTCACTTGCAGTGAAACTACCTGTTCCAAAACCATTCTCATTTTTTCCCTTTTGAACACCTCAAGCTCATCATTTCAATCTTCCAAGAAGTCTTACAAATGTGAGATTGGAAGGTGTGACATCAAACCAAGGCTCAGTGAGAAACCCTTATTGTCAAAGCCCTTTCTTTCATGATATAATGAAAAATTGAAGTTTTTCAAGTCGGCTCCAATGCTTAAAGCATCTGACATTGAACTGCAAGATAAAATACCCAATTGAATGGGAAAATGATCTTCCCATTTATCCCTGGGTTGCACCTTCTTAAGCACAATAGTCAACTGCCTACAGATCTCGGCCAGAACAAAACAATCTGAACAAAAATGAGGAAGCTTGAATGGATCTTCCTCGAAGCTGCCAACTCTTATATAACAAAAGTGGGGAAACTGAATAAAGAAACTATCGTATTTCTTCACTAATGCTTGTGCACCCTCGAACATCCTCTTGGTTTTCTTGTTCATTAAATCATAACATAAATCTCCCAGGAAGGCATTGTGTACTCTCCTAAAGTCTTGTAGAGCATTATCCCTCTGTAACATAGGGTAAAAATCATACATAGAGACCTCTCCTTTAGTGAGCTGCTGAGGTATACCCACAATGTCTTTAACACATGCCAAGCAATATATCAGATATAAGGACATGAAGAAATTCTGCTTGAACTGTTTGGCCATGCTCAGCTGCTCCCTCATGAAATCGGCAATCAGCTATGCCCAATCAAGATATTTCTTCCCTTCCAGTACCAGTTGTACATAGCAATAAATCCAATCATCAAAACTGTAGGCCTCTGCCGAACCTCTAACTCGGTGTAGTAATAGCATGAGATTGTGAATGTGGGGGAGCATATTGTTTTTGTTGGGATACTTGGGTAATCTGGAGCCACCCCTTTGGGGAACCTTCAACCAATTCTTTGCTACATTATTCCAATGCCCAATTTTGTCTGCATTGAACTTAGTAACTGATTGGGCGAGAGAAAAGTTTGAGAAACTATAATCAGGTAATTTGAAAATAGAGAAGATAACTTCTCGGTTAACTGGAAGGAGGGTTTTTCCATTATCTCTTTTGATGGTTTCGGAGATGGGATCATACCTCGCAATACATTCTCTAACTAGTTCTAGGTAAGGGGTAGCAGAAGTAAAGGCTGCTGCTTCTATGAGACCACTAGTCAAAATTTCTACACCGAATGAACCATCAATTCCTTTGAACACCCTTTCGTTTAAAACTTCCAGATTTTCTCCTTTCAAGTCTGTATCACTGAGTATGGGCTCTGTACATGCAAGACTAAAAGTATTCCCGAAAAGGTGCAATGTGGACTTCATATTTCATAAACAACAACCCTTATGTTCCCAACAAATCTTATTACGAGAGAGGAAAAGTAGATAAAAATCACTGGAGAGGATAGGAAACAAACTCCTTTCATAGTTGAGATGAAACGGATGACTACCAGCAAATAAAACTTCTATCCAAAACTCTGCAGCAATGAAGAATAAGTTCTCAGAAATTAATCACTTCATACCTTATAGTGAAAGAAGTGATACGAACTCATTTAGTACATTAATTCCAATTGTCAACTCAAATGTGTTGAGCATTGGGATTGGACATCACATGTGTGCATTGAATGCATGGCAGCATTTTTGGAGTAACCGCCAATTCCAAAAAATGATTAGTTGCCTTGAAAACTCAACCAGTTGACGTCACCCAAGATATGGTTCAATTTTCATCATACTTCGCAATAAATGCTCCATCATGTCTTCTAGTGCATGGGACCCACCTGATCTGAACACGCATGAACAATCCGAACTGAGTTCACGAGGGTTCAAGTAGTTCAAAGTGTACACTATGCCAAGAAAATTCTCCTTGAAAAGATATGCTCTGTTAAGTAGCACCGATCGTTTTAACATCATTGAACATGTTGAACACCATTGAACTGTTTGAACTAAGTTCAAAGGGTTCATGACCAGGAAAAAGAAAATATTGCACATCATACGCGACCATGAAAAAGAATCGCTGGAAAACACTTTGAGTGAACGTTAGCATGAAAACCTTTCGGACACCTTAGAACTTGTAGAAACTAAATGTACATTATGAACTCCCTTCAAAATGGTTGAATGAGTTCATGAGGTTCAAACAGACCATTAAAAACTTGGCGCTACGAATTAAGAGACAATTTACAAACGAATTATAGGTTGAACCAAGAAATTTCTTAGAAAGACAAGGACTCAAATAAAATTTTGTAGGGTGGCTTAATCTTGCTATGAAGGATGAATGGTGAGATAACATTGGCTCTGACTGGGGATTGAATTTTGCAAAGGAAAATACAAAGAACTCTAAATCTCTGGTTTCACACAACAAAAATAGAAAGGGGCCTGACAAGACACACACCGAAGAGATGCAAAACAAACAACTAATCTACTATGTACAAGAACTCTTAAACAAAGATTTCATAGTTTTTAGAGCTTGAGGTTTTGCCCATTGTAGGTATCGGGCATAACTATTCCATCAGAATAATTGAGTCTGAAAACATTTTGTCCTACCACTTCATAGATCTTGAATGGGCCTTTCCACAATGAGTCAAATTTACCGTGAGCACCCTTTGGATCTTTCCTCTTGTCCCATAACAGTACTTCATGTCCTTTAAGGAGACCTCTTGCTTGAGCTCTCATTTCAAAGATCCTCTTCACTCTGTTCTGATGCTCAGTAATGCTATGCACTAACATCTCTCTTTCCTCTTCCAACTTCATCAAATATATAACTCTCTTCTCCAGAGCATTTTGAAAAACAGAATCCTCAATTACAGTTTGAAGCTTGGCTGCCAACAATTCTAGGGGTAAAGAAACTTTTGCACCAATTCCATACACCAGCTCAAAAGGTACCATTCCAATGGCTCTTTTAGGAGTAATTCTGTCCGTCCATAAGGCTTCATATACCTTTTTATGCCAGTTTCAGGCATTATCATCCACTAATTTCTTCATGATTGCCACCAAGTTGTTATTGCTCGATTCTACTAACCCATTACCTTGCGGAAAATAATCAGAGGAGTGTGAGAGAGTAATTTGGTGTTCATAGAAGAACATAGTCAATTATTCAGAGGAGAAATACGATGCATTGTCTGCGACAATCTTCTGAGGGACCCCAAAATAGACAAGGATGCAGTCTTTGAGAAAATTACATACAACTTCTGAGTTCGCCTTCTTGGTGGGAACAACCTCCACCCACTTAGTAAAATAATCCATTGGTGTCAGAATATACATGTGACCGACACTAGAATGAGGATTTATCAGGCCAATGAAATCAATACCCCATTTTTTGAAGGGTCCATCCACTACCACAGGCCTTAAAGGTAAAGAAGCTAAATGTGGTTTCCCGAAAAAGAGTTGAAATTTTTCACATCCCTTGACATAAATATATGCATCACGAAACATACCCGGCCAATAAAAGCAATTTCTTAAAATTTTAAAAGCGGTTACTGAGGATGAGAAATGTCCACCACAGGCTTCCCCATGATAAGCTTCCAGAAGCTTTTGCTGCTGAGGCTTATCTACACACCTCAAATAAGTACCATCCAGCCCCTTTTTGTATAGAACATCTTGCCAAATAACATATTTAGTTGCTTTTAACTGGTGATTCCTTTGTTCTTCAGTTGACAAATGACTCGCAAAACTGCCGTAGGTCAAGTAATAAGCTACGTCAGAAACCATGTATCTTGCAACCCTATGAACAGAGTCAATGGTGGCTCTTTTTCTATCTCCATCTTATTTTCTGCTATTAACTTGCACAAGCCTTGTCCTTTGACTGTCTTTGTAGGACAAATATCTAGATCATATTCCTAAATTTTGGTTACCCATGTCATCCTTTTAATAAGTCCGACTTCTTGCTGAGTCAAAATACTTTTCGCTGCAGAATCTGGAACAAAAACCATAGAATGAGAATGCAAAATGTAATACCGGAATTGTTTTACAAATTTAACTACAACAAATGCTTGTTTCTCTGAGAGAAAATACTTAAGCTCATGCTTCTTGAGAGGAACACTCATGAATGCAATAGGTGCTTCAATCCCAGATTCATCCACCTGTAATAATATCCCCGACATCGTATGTTGTGATGGATAACAAAATATGACAAAGTCTTTTCTAGAATCTGGGGTAACAAGAGTTGGCGCGTTGGCAAACAAAATCTTGATCTTTTCAAAAGTTTCTTTGGCATCGTCAGTCCATTTAAAATGACACCTTTCACTCAACAAGCTAATGATATGCTTGGTAGTTTCTGCAAATTCAGGTAAAAACATTCTTAGGAAATTCACCTAGCCAAAGAATAACCTTACTCCTGTCCGATTTGAAGGTAAGCTGAGATGTTGAATTGCATTGACTCTATCAGGATCAATCTTGACACCTTCTTTTGAAACAATATGCCCCAATTACTTGCCCTCAGTTACAAAGAAAACCGACTTCTTTGGATTCAGGGAGATACCATGTTCTCGACAACGTTGTAGAACTGCGCTCAGATCTTTGAGATGATTCTTCCTATCTTTAGAAAACACTGTCAAGTCATCTAGATAAACAACAATAATTTTTTCATGAAAATCCCTAAAAGAAGAATCCATGGCCTATTGAAAAGTGGCTCCGACATTAATCAAACCAAACGGCATACGATTATATGCAAACGTTTCCCATGGAGTGATGAATGCTGTCTTATGTTGTTCATACTTTGCAACACTAAGTTGATTGTAACCAGAAAAACTCTCTAACATTGACATTATTTCCGAGCCAACTACTGTCTGTAAAATACGATCAATATTGGGAAAAGCATAGTTATCCTTAAGACTTCCCTAGTTCAGATTGCGAAAATCTACAAAGATCCAAATTTCCCCATTCTTCTTCGTCACCGACACTATATTGGCCACCCAAGTAGAGTGGTGAATTGGATATTTAATTCTTGCTTTGAGCAATTTATCTACCTCCTTGAAGATTCAGTCTGCCATCATGGGATTAAAATTTCTCAGTTTTTTTCGAAAAGGAGAAACACCAGGCTTCAACGGAATTTGATGTTGAAACTGGCCATTCCTAAATTCCTTCAAATCATCATAGGACCAGGCGAACACATCAATGTATTTTTCTAGTAATTTATTAAGCATTCATTTTTCCATAGAAGAACAACACTTGCCAATTGTTACCATTTTAGGATTAGATTCATCACCAAGATTAATCCTTTCACAACTTCCTTTTCCGTCATCACCAGGAGCTTTCTTGCCAGTGAACACATCATTACGGGTGAAGAACCTTTCTAGAGTCACCAAGCCCTTCAGAATTTCGTTCCCTTTCATCTGAATAAATTTTTTATCCGAATCAATACCAGGGTCTGGACAAAATTCTTTGCAATGATCTTCAGAACCTTCAAAATACGATTGGGAAAATGAACGGGTGCACTCTAGAAAATCTTTAATCTGAGTAGCTGTAACAAATACTTGCCAATGATTCACATTGTCTGGGACACTAGGCCTATAAATCATTTCAATCCTATAAGAATCATCTTTAATATCTGGTTGTAGTAACAAGAGAGAAGTTGAAACATCCAATGAATCTGCCCTAGTGTTTTGCTCCCTTGGTATAGCTTCAATTGAGAAAGCATCAAAAAATTCTATCTCATCCCAAACCCTGTTTTTGTAATGTTTCAGTCTATCATTTTTTACAGAGTAAACATTTCGTACATGTTTAACAATTAGCTCTGCATCACCTTTTACCTGAAGCAATTTTATACCCTTATATTTAGCTTCATTTAATCCCAACAGTAATGCCTCATACTCCGCAGTGTTATTAGTATTTTTGAAATCCAACTTGAAAGAAAAAGGAAAAATGTTACCATTAGGAGACAACAAAACTACCCCTGCTCCAGAGCCAAAGTTGGCACAACTTCCATCAAATTGGATGTGCCACAGTCCGCCATGTTCATCAACTGCTTCTTCAAATTCTTTTTTATTAGGTGCCAAGATGAGATAGTTTCCAAATTCACATTCTTGAAATAGAATCTAGGCTTTGGGGTTATCAGAGGGAAAGAATGTATATTTATTCTTCAGCTCAGGTTCAAGTTTGATCTTCTGTTTTCCTAATGGAATGATAGCTTCTGACCAGTCCATCTTAATTTCACCTCCAAGCTCTTTACAAAAAGTCCTACTTAAAAGCATCCCATAACTTGCAGGAATGTCGGCAACCAAAATGGTCAATTTTGCCCTTTTATCAGGACATGCCGCGAGCACTGCCTCAGCATCCTTTACTTGTCCAATAAGAGGGACCTACTTCCCATCCATTGAATAACATGTCCCAAAGGTCTTAGTGAGTGTTAAACGTAAAGACCTAGCAATAGATGATGGCATTATATTATCTGACGCCCCTGAATCTATAATACAATTTCTTAGCTTCTGGCCATTCAGGAGGAGAGAGATATAAAAAGGTTTGGGCTTCTGCACTTCAGTGTCAAGTTTATCTTCAACATTGTGAAAAGCACAGGGATTAAGAGAATCAGTGAAAGGGCAAGAAACAGGTGTAGATTTTTCAGCAATAAACAAATCACTATCCACCATACATTTATGCACTGAGGACTCTGAGGAAGATTCTCCTTTTACATACTTGACCAGTTTGTCTATTTCCTTTGGGTTTAGTTTCAAATATTCAACAGTAGAAAGTGGAATAGTTGAAGCTTTACAAAATTCAATTATGTCAAAGGAGGAGGAAGAAGAATTATTTTTACTTTCAAGATTTCTCTGTTAAATCTTAACTTCAGGAGTCTTTGCATGAGAGGGAAAATCATTACTTGTGGGATCTTTACCCTTAAAATTATCTCCATAAGAGTTCAGAAAAGGAGCAGGTGTTGTGTTTCATTCATTCCTTGTAAGGATTGCACATGCAGGGTCTTCAAGAGTTACCAAAATATTACCACCTCTTTCTGAATCTGATTCATATTCAAGGTAGAATGATCCAGAGTCTCCAGGTATTTCTTGAATTTTCTCTTCTTCAGTGAACTCACCTAATTCATCCTTTGTGTTTTTCATTTGAACATGCATTATTATACCAGGAGAAGAACTCCCATCATGATCAGTCGTAAGGTGAAAAGAGCACATAGCACCTTTATCGGGAGGAGCCTCTATTTGGAATCTTTGCGGGGTAGCGGGCAATTGCAATGATCGCCCATAATTATACTAATTTGGTTGTCTAATGCTTATATCTTGATAGGGCTGTGGGTAGGAAACTCCAAGTTTCAGGATCTGCCTCTTCAAAGCAATCATATCATTAACTAGCCTTTGAACAACTGGATCGGTTGAAGAGGTGGAAGCTTGAGATTGACCTTGAGGAATTTGCACATCCTTTCTCCACTTCTCGACTGTTATTAGATCATCTTTGAGCTCTATAGCCTGATTTTGTGCAGTATCAAGGTCGGCTGGCCTATTTCTTCTGTTTCTTCTGAGATGGAAACCAACATTGGGAGGCATAGAGTTTATAAAGAAGCATTGTTGATTATCACTAGTTGGTCTTTTAGCATGGGGAATTTTATGGATAATATTATTATACCTAGCTACATAGTCTCTCATTGGCTCATGAATCTCCTTCTTCATTTGTGTGAGCTGAGCCAAAAGTGAGTGGTCATCATCGACACTTTTGAACCGTTTCTCAAAAGCAGTTTTCATTATTTGGCAATCAGTTATAGATCCGTCTTGCAGATGATTGAACCAATCTGGTGCTCCCTCATGAAGAGTTTGAGTGAAAAGCCTAACAACCACATCTTCATGCTGTACTGCCAGTATCCCAGTAGCTACATTAAAAGAATTCAAGTGTTCTTCAACCGAGACTTTTCCATCCCTATTAAACTTAGGTAAAACATCCCTTGCCCCTTTTGGAAGTGGATTATGTGCTCCGAGGGAAAGAGGTCCGACTGTGGCACCCCATGGTTGGGCCATAATGAAACCAGTGTAAATAGTTATAAGGGGAGGGGCATGGATTCCGGTAAATGTTAATGCTTGCCAGTGGCTTGAAGAGGAAGGTACCTTGGGAGTGGTTCCAGTAGGAGAAGAAGGTCTACTTTTAGCATTCCTCTTGGGAGTGAAATTTGTGGCAAATGACAACCCTTGCAATTCTTCAAAACAATTATCAACAACTCCTTCTCTCCTTTGTGATCTGGTATAAGGACGAGAATCCAGTGTTGTCCTCTCTAGGGTTTCTAAGGTCTTTAAACAATTCTTTTGACCTCAACAATATTCTTGAGTTAATGGAAATTTGTCTCAGACAAAGCAAACCTATTGATACTGTTGATTATGGGTTCAATTCTAACATGCACGTAGCACGCCGATCTATTGAATGTTCGATGTCTCCCCAGTAGAGCCGCCAAAAATCTGTTAGTGAACGGATTTTTGCCTTTCTTCAAATTAAATGATTTCAAACTCTATCACCTTCTTTTAAAAGACAAAAGTTCAGCTAAATAGTTGGGTAAGTGTGACATACACCACTTCCCTCTGAATTTTTGGTAGGTACAACTCCCTCCATTAGTTATTTAGGGAATAATCTAACTAAATTAAACTGGTATGCTTTTAACTTGAAAGCACGCAAGGCTACCTACTTCATTCTTAGATGAGAGGCTAATCATTCACACATATTTCAGAGAAAAAATATTCTTCAAAATGCTTCAACATGAAAAATGAAAGTGATCGAAACAAAGTTCAAAACACTAGTTCGACAACTCATAAAAATAGATAAGAGAAATAAAATCCCTTGTCAAGCACATATGTTTTAAAGTCACTTAGAAAGGAATCCTAGAATACTAATGATATTTTCCATTGGAAAGGCAATCACTATCATTTGATTAGCTTTATATTTGCAAAGAAATATTACTACACAGATTCAAAACTTAAAGGTTTTCCTTCTACCAAACACATACGATCTTTTATAAATATGTATTTTATGCAACAAAGACACAACAATACATGTATAAATCCTTTCCAATTTCAGATTTTCAAAGTCTGATGACTTCCTTTAATAAAACATAACTACTTATAAACCAGAAACTCAGTCCACTATTCTAACCCCTGCTTTCTCTAACTTAAACCTATATATAGTCTCAGAGAACAGAGGAGGTCTCCCTTAAAACTCGACCTCCTCCAAAAAAATTATAATAACCAATAGAGTATTTTAGGGATAGATGTCCCGAATTCATTTGCTAGATCATAATAAAAACATATAAAAATAAAAACAGAGCATCATTAACATGCCACACTTCTTCTCCATCATAGTACTCTTCTCCACTTTTTTGGGCGTTGTGGGCGGTTGCAAGCTCCTAGATTATAGATTGGCTTGGGTTCTTCATGGCATTGATCTTTGCTTTTGCGGCTTCTTTGTCCCATCTATGCTTCACCATTTTCTCAGCATGCTTGGGTAACTGATCATTACCGATGAATGTCATGGACTCAATCCGACCGACCTATGTTATATCTTCGGGGGTGAAGTTGCCTTTGGCCTTAACCTTCTCCATGTATAGCCTAAAAGCTTTTATCACATCTTGCAGGTTCAGTCCACAAATCACCAGTTGCCAATCGTGGCTTGGATTAACCACTTTGTTGTCATTAACGAAGTTGCTTTGGAGGTCTTGAAGTTCATAAACAGAGGTTCTGGCATCAAAAATCATAGACTTAAATGTGAGTACCCGCCATATTATAGTCTTTTTCAGTACAAAGAGTTGGCACTCATCGGTTACTAGCTTGATTGAATTCTCTGCTAAGAATTTGGCAGTTCCATACTCCTCTATCTTACTGAGCATAGGCAAGACATTTTCCCACTTATGTTCTTCTTTCTCCCATAGCACGATCTGATTCTGAGTTTCTGCAATGAGACTCTGCATTTCATCGCATAACTTCCTGGAGCTCGTGATATATTTTTTACCTTCTTTAATCATTCTCTTGATCCATTTCTCCATATCTCCCTTAATGCTTTTAGCCCGCTGAACTTGACCCATCAACTTCTTGTTCTCTGGTGTGGTGGGATCAAAACTCTCTGAAGTATACGATATGGGAAGTTCTCCAAAGCAACCGATACTATCAATGAACTGAGCAAGAATTTTGATATGTCGCTTCAGCTGTCTTTTCTCTTGTCCATCCTTTTCTGACCTAGTGAGCATCTTCTTGGCTGACACCTGGAAAAGGTGATTATCTAAATCTCTACTCATATTCGCAAGCTCTACCTTGGTGATCTCAAAGTCCTCTGCATTTACCTCCTTGTTCTCATCCTTAGGCTTATAAGAAGTAATCTCAGCAACCCACTTCCCAGTCTTTTCATCAGTATCCAATCTGGCAGTTGTCTTGAACTTCTTTGGTTTGGGACCCTTCTCCATGTACTTCATCACCATGTCCTAGATTGGGATGGTTACTGGAATGGAACTTCTCTTCTTGCTCACTAAAGTGGTTAGCCATTTAGGAGTAGCACTCAAACTAGCTGTTCCTCTGATCACCTTGGGTGGTGGTGACTTAGCCACAGTGACCACATGATAACCCGTAGTGTTGAAAATATCATTGTCTAGGTCCTTGACTTTGAAAAATTTAGCATCAAGAATTTTGTCCTTTTCCTCTGTATCTTTGGTTTGGTCCATTCTCTTCTGCGCAACACTCCATGAACTGGTATATCGAGGAGAAATAAAATCTAGAGATGGATGGGGCTTGTGCTTGGTGAAAGATGACTTCTTATCTTTACCTGCATGAATAGGCATAGAAGTGGGGTTAGAAAAATTGCTTTGGGGAACGCAGAGAAACTTCACTACCTCTTGCAGGCCCAATCTTGTTGCCTAGTTTCATTGTTCTTCTCTTGTTAACCCATTCCCCAGTTCTTTTCAAAACCCTTTTGTTTTTAGCTGTATGTTGTCCTCTTTTTCTGCATCCCAATTAATGCAAGCCATTTCGGGCTCAGTTTGGTTTATGTATCCAGGTTCAAAAAGCTCTAGATAATTTTCTTCAATCTCACTTATGTCAAGTTTCACCTGCAGTGAAACTACCTGTTCCAAAACCATTCTCATGTTTTCCCTTTTGAACACCTCAAGCTCATCGTTGCAATCTTCCTAGAAGTCCTCCAAATGTGAGATTGGAAGGTGCGGCATCAAACCAAGGTTTCATGAGAAACCCTTATTGTCAAAGCTCTTTCTTTCATGATATAATGAAAAATTGAAGTTTTTCAAGTCGGCTCCAATGCTTAAAGCATTTGACATTGAACTGCAGGATAAAATACCCAATTGAATGGGAAAATGATCTTCCCATTTATCCTTGGCTCTTTCAAGTTGGCTCCAATGCTTAAAGCATCTGACATTGAACTGCAGGATAAAATACCCAATTGAATGGGAATATGATCTTCCCATTTATCCCTGGGTTGCACCTTCTTAATTACAATAGTCAATTGCCTACAGATCTCGGCCAAAACAAAACAATCTGAAGAAAAACAAAGAAGCTTAAAGGGCTCTTCCTCAAAGCCGCCAACTCTTATGTAACAAATATGGGGAAACTGAATAAAGAAACTACCGTTTTTCTTCACTAATGCTTGTGCACCCTCGGACATCCTCTCGGTTTTCATGTTCATTAACTCATAACATAAATCTCCCAGGAAGGCATTGTGTACTCTTCTAAAGTCTTGCAGAGCATTATCCCTCTGTAACATAGGGTAAAAATCATACACAAAGACCTCTCCTTCAACGAGCTGTTGAGGTATACCCACTATGTCTTTAACACATGCCAAGCAATATATCAGATATGAGCACATGAAGAAATTCTGCTTGAACTGTTTGGCCATGCTCAGCTGCTCCCTCATGGAATCGGCAATCAGCTCTACCCAATCAAGATATTGCTTCCCTTCCAGTACCAGTTGTACATAGCAATAAATCCAATCATGAAAACTGTAGGCCTTTGCTGAACGTCTAACTCAGTGTAGTAATAGCATGACATTGTGAATGTGGGGGAGCATATGGTTTTTGTTGGGATACTTTGGTAATCTAGAGACACCCCTCTGAGGAACCTTCAACCAATACTTTGCTACATTATTCCGATGCCCAGTTTTGTCTGCGTTGAACTCAGTAACTGATTGGGTGGGAGAAAAGTTTGAGAACTGATAATCAGGTAATTTGAAAACAGAGGAGATAACTTCCCGGTTAATTGCAAGGAGGGTTTCACCAATATTTCTTTTGATGGTTTCGGAGATGTGATCATACCTCGCAATACATTCTCTAACTAGTTTTGGGCAAGGGATAGCGGAAGGAAAGGCTGCTGCTTCTATGAGACCACTACTCAAAATTTCTACACCAAATGAACCATCAATTCCTTTGAACACACTTTCCTTTAAAACTTCCAGATTTTGTCCTTTCAAGTCTGTATCACTGACTATGGTCTCTATACATGCAAGACTAAAAGTATTCTCAAAAAAGGTGTAATGTGTACTTCATATTTCATAAACAACAACCCTTATGTTCCCAACAAATCTTATTACGAGAGAGGAAAAGCAGATAAAAATCACTGGAGAGGACAGGAAACGAACTCACCTTCACAATTGAGACAAAACGGATGACTACCAACAAATAAAACTTCTATCCAAAACTCCGTAGCAATGAAGAATAAGTTCTCAGAAATTAATCACTTCATACTTTATAGTGAAAGAAGTGATACGAACTCATTTAGTGCATTAATTCCAATTGTCAACTCAAATGTGTTGAGCGTTGGGATTGGACATCACACGCGTGCATTGAATGCATGATGGCATTTTTGGAGTAATCGCCAATTCCCAAAAATGATTACTTGCCTTGAAAACTCAACCAGTTGACGTCACCCGAGATATGGTTCAATTTTCATCATACTTCACAATAAATGCTCCATCATGTCTTCTAGCACATGGGACCCACCTGATCTGAACACGCATGAACAATCTGAACTGAGTTCACGAGAGTTCAAGTAGTTTGAAGTGTACACTACGCTAGGAAAATTCTCCTTGAAAAGATTAGCTTTGTTAATTAGCACCGGTCCTTTGAACATCATTGAACATGTTGAACACCATTGAATTGTTTGAACTCAGTTCAAAGAGTTCACGACCAGGAAAAAGAAAATATAGCACATCATACGCGACCATGAAGAAGAACCGCTGCAAAACACTTTGAGTGAACGTTAGCATGAAAACCTTTCTGACACCTTAGAACCCGCGGAACCTAAATGTACATAATGAACTCCCTTCAAAATGGTTGAATGATTTCATGAGGTTCAAACAGACCATTAAAAACTTGGCGCTACGAATTAAGAGACAATTTACAAACGAATTATGGGTTGAACCAAGAAATTTCTTAGAAAGACAAGGACTCAAATAAAATTTTGTAGGGTGGCTTAATCTTGCTATGAAGGATGAATGGCAGGATAACATTGGCTCTGACTGGGGATTGAATTTTGCAAAGGAAAATGCAAAGAACTCTAAATCTCTGGTTTCACACAACAAAAATAGAAAGGGGGCTGACAAGACCCACACTGAAGAGATGCAAAACAAACAACTAATCTACTATGTACAATTCTTAACCAAAGATTTCATAGTTTGTAGAGCTTGAGGTTTTGCCCATTGAAGGTATAGGGCATAACCATTTCATCGAAATAATTGAGTCTGAAAGCATTTTGTCCTACCACTTCATAGATCTTGAATGGGCCTTTCCACAATGAGTCAAATTTACCGTGAGCACCCTTTGGTTCTTTCCTCTTGTCCCATAACAGTACTTCATGTCCTTTAAGGAAACCTCTTGCTTGAGCTCTCATTTCAAAAATCCTCTTCACTCTGTTCTGATGCTCAGTAATGCTATGCACTAACATCTCTCTTTCCTCTTCCAACTTCATCAAATATATAACTCTCTTCTCCAGAGCATTTTGAAAAACAGAATCCTCAATTATAGTTTGAAGCTTGGCTGTCGACAATTCTAGGGGTAAAGAAACTTTTGCACCAATTCCATACACCAGCTCAAAAGGTACCATTCCAATGGCTCTTTTAGGAGTAATTCTGTCCATCCATAAGGCTTTATATACCTTTTTATGCTAGTTCCAAGCATTATCATCCACTAATTTCTTCATGATTGCCACCAGGTTCTTATTGCTTGATTCTGCTAACCCATTACCTTGCGGAAAATAATCAGAGGAGTATGAGAGAGTAATTTGGTGTTCATAGCAGAACATAGTCAATTCTTCAGAGGAGAAATACGATGCATTATTTGCGACAATCTTCTGAGGGACCCCAAAACGGACAAGGATGCAATCTTTGAGAAAATTACATACGACTTCTGAGTTCGCCTTCTTGGTGGGAACAACCTCCAACCACTTAGTAAAATAATCCGTTGGTGTCAGAATATACATGTGACCAACACTGGAATGAGGATTTATCGGGCCAATGAAATCAATACCCCATTGTTTGAAGGGTCCATCCACTACCATAGGCCTTAAAGGTAGAGCAGCTAAATGTGGTTTCCCGGAAAAAAGTTGACATTTTTCACATCCCTTGACATAAATGTATGCATCATGAAACATACCTGGCCAATAAAAGAAATTCTTAATATTTTAAAAGCGGTTACCGAGGGTGAGAAATGTCCACCACAGGCTTCCCCATGATAAGCTTCCAGAAGCTTTTGCTGCTGAGGCTTATCTACACACCTCAAATAAGTACCATCCAGCCCCTTTTTGTATAGAACATCTTGCCAAATAACATATTTAGCTCCTTTTAACTTGAGATTCCTTTGTTCTTTAGTTGACAAATGACTCGGACAACTGCCGTAGGTCAAGTAATAAGCTACGTCAGAAAACCATGTATCTTGCTACCCCATGATTAGAGTCAATGGTGGCTCTTTTTCTATCTCCATCTTATTTTCTACTATTAACTTGCATAAGAGTTGTCCTTTGATTGTCTTTTGTAGGATGAATATCTAGATCATATTCCTAAATTTTGGCTACCCATGTCACCCTTTTATTAAGTCCGACTTCTTGCTGAGTCAAAATACTTTTCGCTGCAGAATCTAGAACAAAAACCATAGAATGCGAATGCAAAATGTAATACCGGAATATTTTTACAACTTTAACTACAATGAACGCTTGTTTGTCTAAGACAGAATACTTAAGCTCATGCTTCTTGAGAGGAACACTCATGAATGCAATAGGCGCTTCAATCCCAAATTCATCCACCTATAATAATATCCCCGACATCGTATGTTTTGAGGCATAACAATATATGACAAAGTCTTTTCTAAAATCTGGGGTAATGAGAGTTGGCGTGTTGGCAACCAAACTCTTGATCTTTTCAAAAGCTTCTTTGGCATCGTCAGTCCATTTAAAAGGATACCTTTCACTCAACAAGCTAATGATATGCTTCGTAGTTTCTGCAAATTCAGGTACAAACCTTCTTAGGAAATTCACCTAGCCAAAGAATAACCTTACTCCAGTCTGATTTGAAGGTAAGCTGAGATGTTGAATTGCATTGACTCTATCAGGATCAATCTTGACACCGTCTTTGTAAACAATATTCCCCAATAACTTGCCCTTAGTTACAAAGAAAACCGACTTCTTTGGATTCAGGGAGATACCATGTTCTCAGCAACGCTGTAGAACTACCCTCAGATCTTTGAGATGATTCTTCCTATCCTTAGAAAACACTGTCAAGTCATCTAGGTAAACAACAATAATTCTGTCATGAAAATCCCTAAAAGAAGAATCCATGGCCCTTTGAAAAGTGGCTCCGACATTAATCAAACCAAATGGCATACGATTATATGCAAACGTTCCCCATGGAGTGATGAATGCTATCTTCTGTTGTTCATACTTTACGACACTAACTTGATTATAACCAGAAAAACCGTCTAACATTGACATAATTTCCGAGCCAGCAATTGTCTGCAAAATACGATCAATATTGGGAAAAGCATAGTTATCCTTAAGACTTGCCTGGTTCAGATTGCAAAAATCTACACAGATCCAGATTTCCTTGTTCTTCTTCCTCACCGACACTATATTGGCTACCCAAGTAGAGTGGTGAATTGGATATTTAATTCTGGCTTTGAGCATTTTATCTACCTCCTTGAAGATTGCATCTGCCATCATGGGATTAAAATTTCTCAGTTTTTGTCTAAAAGGAGAAACACCAGGCTTCAACGGAATTTGATGTTGAAACTGACCATTCCTAAATTCCTTCAAATCATCACGAGGCCAGGCGAACACATCAATGTATTCTTCTAGTAATTTATTAAGCATTCATTTTTCCATAGAAGAACAACACTTGCCAATTGTTACCATTTTAGGATTAGATTCATCACCAAGATTAATCCTTTCACAACTTCCTTTTCCGTCATCATCAGGAACTGTCTTGCCAGTGAACACATCATTACGGGTGAAGAACCTTTCTAGAGTCACCAAGCCCTTCAGAATTTCGTTCCCTTTCATCTGAATAAATTTTTTATCAGAATCAATACCAGGGTCTGGACAAAATTCTTTGCAATGATCTTCAAAACCTTCAATATACAATTGGGAAAATGAACGGGTGCACTCTAGAAAATCTTTAATTTGAGCATCTGTATCAAATACTTGCCAATGATTCACATTGTCTGGGACACTAGGCCTATAGATCATTTCAATCCTATAAGAATCATCTTTAATATCTGGGTATGGTAACAAGAGAGAAGTTGAAACAACCAATGAATCTGCCCTAGTGTTTTGCTCCCTTGGTATAGCTTCAATTGAGAAAGCATCAAAAAATTCTATCTCATCCCAAACCTTGTTTTTGTAATGTTTCAGTCTATCATTTTTTACAGAGTAAACATTTCTTACATGTTTAACAATTAGCTCTGCATCACCTTTTACCTGAAGCAATTTTATACCCTTATATTTAGCTTCATTTAATCCCAACAGTAATGCCTCATACTCCGCAATGTTATTAGTATTTTTGAAATCCAACTTGAAAGGACAAGGAAAAATGTTATCATTAGGAGACAACAAAACTACCCCTGCTCCAGAGCCAGAGTTGGTGCAACTTCCATCGAATTCCATCTGCCACAGTCCACCATGTTCATCAACTGCTTCTTCAAATTCTTTTTTATTAGGTGCCAAGATGAGATAGTTTCCAAATTCACATTCTTGAAATAGAATCTAGGCTTTGGGGTTATCAGAGGGAAAGAATGTATGTTTATTCTTCGGCTCAGGTTCAAGTTTGATCTTCTGTTTTCCTAATGGAATGATAGCTTCTAACTTGTCCATCTTAATTTCACCTCCAAGCTCTTTACAAAAAGTCCTACTTAAAAGCATCCCATAACTTGCAGGAATGTCGGCAACCAAAATGGTCAATTTTGTCCTTTTATCAGGACATGCTGCCAGCACTGCCTGAGCATCCTTTACCTGTCGAATAAGAGGGACCTGCTTCCCATCCATTGAATAACATGTGCCAAAGGTCTTAGTGAATGTTAATCCTAAAGACCTAGCAATAGATGATGGCATTATATTATCTGACGCCCTTGAATCTATAATACAATTGCTTAGCTTCTAGCCATTCAGGAGGAGAGAGATATAAAAAGGTTCGGGCTTCTGCACTTCAGTGTCAAGTTTATCTTTAGCATTGTGAAAAGCACATGGATTAATAGAATCAGTGAAAGGGCAAGAAACAGGTGTAGATTTTTCAGCAGTAAACAAATCACTATCCACCACACATTTATGCACTAAGGACTCTGAGGAAGATTCTCCTTTTACATACTTGACCAATTTGTCTAGTTCCTTTGGGTTCAGTTTCAAATATTCAATAGTGGAAAGTTGAATAGTTGAAGCTTTACAAAATTCAATTATGTCAAAGGAGGAGGAGGAAGAAGAATTATTTTTACTTTCAAGATTTCTCTGTAAAATCTTAATTTTAGGAGTCTTTGCATGAGAGGGAAAATCATTACTTGTGGGATCTTTACCCTTGAAATTATCTCACAAAGAGATCGCAAAAGGAGCAGGTTGGGTGGTTCGTTCATTCCTTGTAAGGATTGCACATGTAGGGTCTTCAAGAGTTACCAAAATATTACCACCTCTTTCTGAATCTGATTCATATTCAAGGTAGAATGATCCAGAGTTTCCAGGTATTTCTTTAATTTTCTCTACTTCAGTGAACTCACCTAGTTCATCCTTTGTGTTTTTCATTTGAACATGCCTTATTATATCAGGACAAGAACTCCCATCATGATCAGTCGTAAGGTGAAAAGAGCACATAACACCTTTATCAGGAGGAGCCTCTATTTGCAATCTTTGTAGGGCAATGGGCAATTGCAAAGATCGCCCATAATTATACTGGTTTGGTTGTTTTCTGCTTATATCTTGATAGGGTTGTGGGTAGGAAACTCCAAGATTCGGTATCGGCCTCTTCAAAGCAATCATATCATTGACTAGCCTTTGAACAAATCAATGGGTTGAAGAGGTGGAAGCTTGAGATTGACCTTGAGGAATTTGCACATCCTTTCTCCACTTCCCGACTGTTATTAGATTATCTCCGAGCTCTATAGCCTGATTTTGTGCAGTATCAAGATCGATTGGCCTATTTCTTTTGAGATGGAAACCAACATCAGGAGGCATATAGTTTATAAAGAAGCATTGTTGATTATCACCAGTTGGTCTTTTAACATGGGGAATTTTATGGATAATCTTATTATACCTAGCTATATAGTCTCTCATTGGCTCATGAATCTCCTTCTTCATTTGTGTGAGCTGAGCCAAAAGTGAGTGCTCATCAACAACACTTTTGAACCGTTTCTCAAAAGAGTTTTCATTGTTTGGCAATCAGTTATAGATCTGGCTTGCAAATGACTAAACCAATTTGCTACTCCCTCGATAAGAGTTTGAGTGAAAAGCCTAACAACCACATCTTCATGCTATACTGCCAGTAACCCAGTAACTACATTAAAAGAATTCAAGTGTTCTTCAACCGAGACTTTTCCATCCCCATTAAACTTAGGTAAAACATCCCTTGCCCCTTTTGGAAGTGGATTATGGGATCTAAAGGCAAGAGGTCCGACTGCGACACCCCATGGTTGGGCCATAATGAAACCAGGGTAAATAGTTATAAGGGGAGGGGCTTGGATTCCGGTAAGCCTTAATGCTTGCCAGTGGCTTGAAGAGGAAGGTACCTTTGGAGTGGTTCTGGTAGGAGAAGAAGGTCTACTTTTAGCGTTCCTCTTTGGAGTGATAACCCTTGCAATTATTCAAAACAATTATCAACAACTCCTTCTCTCCTTTGTGATCTGGTATAAGGACGAGAATCCAGTGTTGTCCTCTCTAGGGTTTGTAAGGTCTTTAAATAATTATTTCGACCTAAACAATATTCTTGAGTTAATGGAAATTTGTGTCAGACAAAGCAAACCTGTTGATACTGTTGATTATGAGTTTAATTATAACATGCACGTAGCACGCTGATCGATTGAATGTTTGATGTCTCCCCAACAAAGCCGCGAAAAATCTGTTAGTGAATGAATTTTTGCCTTTCTTCAAATTAAATGATTTCAAACTCTGTTGCCTTCTTTTAAAATACAAAAGTTTAGCTAAACAGTTGGGTAAGTGTGACATACACCACTTCCCTCTGAATTTTTGGTAGGTACAACTCCCTCCATTAGTTATTTAGGGAATAATCTAACTAAATTAAACTGGTATGCTTTTAACTTGAAAGCACGCAAGGCTACCTACTTCATTCTTAGATGAGAGGCTAATCATTCACACATATTTCAGAGAAAAAATATTCTTCAAAATGCTTCAACATGAAAAATGAAAGTGATCGAAACAAAGTTCAAAACACCAGTTCGACAACTCATAAAAATAGATAAGAGAAATAAAATCCCTTGTCAAGCACATATGTTTTAAAGTCACTTAGAAAGGAATCCTAGAATACTAATGATATTTTCCATTGGAAAGGCAATCACTGTCATTTGATTAGCTTTATATTTGCAAAGAAATATTACTACACAGATTCAAAACTTAAAGGTTTTCCTTCTACCAAACACATACGATCTTTTATAAATATGTATTTTATGCAACAAAGACACAACAATACATGTATAAATCCTTTCCAATTTCAGATTTTCAAAGTCTGATGACTTCCTTCAATAAAACATAACTACTTATAAACCAGAAACTCAGTCCACTATTCTAACCCCTGCTTTCTCTAACTTAAACCTATATATAGTCTCAGAGAACAGAGGAGGTCTCCCTTAAAACTCGACCTCCTCTGAAACAATTATAATAACCAACATAGTATTTTAGGGATAGATGTCCCGAAGTCATTTGCTAGATCATAATAAAGACATATAAAAAAAAAATAGAGCATCATTAACATGCTACATTTCTTCTCCATCATAGTCCTCTTCTCCACTTTTTTGGGCATTGTGGGCGGTTGCAAGCTCCTGGATTATAGATTGGCTTGGGTTCTTCATGGCGTTGATCTTCGCTTTTGCGGCTTCTTTGTCCCATCTATGCTTCACCATTTTCTCAGCATGCTTGGGTAATTGATCGTTACCGATGAATGTCATGGACTCAATCCGAGTGACCTGTGTTATATCTTCGGGGGTGAAGTTGCCTTTGGCCTTAACCTTCTCCATGTATAGCCTAAAATCTTTTATCGCATCTTGCGGGTTCAGTCCACAAATCCCCAGTTGCCAATCATGGCCCGGATTAACCACTTTGTTGTCGTTAACCAAGTTTCTTTGGAGGTCTTAAAGTTCATAAACAGAGGTTCTGGCATCAGAAATCACTAGACTTAAATGTGAGTACCCGCCATATTATAGTTTTTCAGTACAAAGAGTTGGCACTCATCGGTGACTAGCTTGATTGAATTCTCTGCTAAGAATTTGGCAGTTCCATACTCCTCTATCTTAGTGAGCATAGGCAAGACATTTTCCCACTTATGTTCTTCTTTCTCCCATAGCACGATCTGATTTTGAGTTTCTGCAATGAGACTCTGCATTTTGTCGCATAACTTCCTGGAGCTCGTGATATATTTTTCACCATCTTTAATCATTCTCTTGATCCACTTCTCCATAGCTCCCGCAATGCTTTTAGCCCACTGAACTTGACCTATTAGCTTCTTGTTCTCTGGCGTGCTGGGATCAAAACTCTGAAGTATGTGATATGGGAAGTGCTCCAAAGCAACCGATACTATCAATGAACTGAGCAAGAATTTTGATATGCCGCTTCAGCTCTCTTTTCTCTTGCCCATCCCTTTCTGACCTAGTGAGCATCTTCTTGGCCGACACCTGGAAAAGGTGATTATCTGAATCTCTATTCATATTCCCAAGCTCTACCTTGGTGCTCTCAAAGTCCTCTGCATTTACCTCCTTGTTCTCATCCTTAGGATTATAAGAAGCAATCTTGGCAACCCACTTCCCAGTCTTTTCATCAGTATCCAATCTGGCAGTTGTCTTGAACTTCTTTTGTTTGGGACCCTTCTCCATGTACTTCACCACCATATCCTGGATTGGGATGGTTACTGGAATGAAACTTCTCTTCCTGCTCACTAAAGTGGTTAGCCATTTTGGGGTAGCACTCGAACTAGCTGTTCCTCCGATCACCTCAGGTGGCGGCGACATAGCTACAATGACCGCATGAGAACCCATAGTGTTGACAATATCACTGTCTAGGTCCTCGACTTCGAAAACTTGAGCATCAAGAATTTTTTCCTTTGCCTCTGTATCTTTGGTCTGGTCCATTCTCTTATGCGCAGCACTCCGTGACTTGGTATATCGAGGAGCAATAAAATCCAGAGATGGATTGGGCTTGTGCTTGGTGAAAGATGGCTTCTTA
This sequence comes from Cryptomeria japonica, assembly GCF_030272615.1. Lineage (NCBI taxonomy): Eukaryota > Viridiplantae > Streptophyta > Pinopsida > Cupressales > Cupressaceae > Cryptomeria > Cryptomeria japonica. The sequence continues at coordinate 90,595,449 of NC_081407.1, read as the reverse complement.
TCTTTACCTGCATGAACATGCATAGAAGTGGGGTTAGAAAAATGCTTTGGGGAACACAGAGCAACTTCAGTACCTCTTGTATGCCCAATCTTGTTGCTTAGTTTCATTGTTCTTCTCCTGTTAACCCATTCCGCAGTTCTTTCCAAAACCCTTTTTGTTTTTAGCTGTATGTTGTCATCTTCTTCTGCATCCCAATTAATGCAGGCCATTTCAGGCTCAGTTTGGTTTAAGTATCCATGTTCAAAAAGCTCCAGATAATCTTCTTCAATCCCACTTATGTCAAGTTTCACCTGCAGTGAAACTACCTGTTCCAAAACCATTCTCATGTTTTCCCTTTTGAACACATTAAGCTCATCGTTGCAATCTTCCTAGAAGTCCTCCAAATGTGAGATTGGAAGGTGCAGCATCAAACCAAGGTTCGGTGAGAAACCCTTATTGTCAAAGCCCTTTCTTTCATGATATAATGAAAAATTGAAGTTTTTCAAGTCGGCTCCAATGCTTAAAGCATCTGACATTGAACTGTAGGATAAAATACCCAATTGAATGGGAATATGATCTTCTCATTTATCCCTGGGTTGCACCTTCTTAATTACAATAGTCAATTGCCTACAGATCTCGGCCAGAAGAAAACAATCTGAAGAAAAACAAAGAAGCTTAAAGGGCTCTTCCTCAAATCCGCCAACTCTTATGTAACAAATATGGGGAAACTGAATAAAGAAACTACCGTTTTTCTTCACTAATGCTTGTGCACCCTCGGACATCCTCTCGGTTTTCATGTTCATTAACTCATAACATAAATCTCCTAGGAAGGCATTGTGTACTCTCCTAAAGTCTTGTAGAGCATTATCCCTCTATAACATAGGGTAAAAATCATACACAGGGACCTCTCCTTCAACGAGCTGCTGAGGTATACCTAGTATGTCTTTAACACATGCCAAGCAATATATTGGATATGAGGACATGAAGAAATTCTGCTTGAACTGTTTGGCCATGCTTAGGTGCTCCCTCATGGAATCGAAAATCAACTCTGCCCAATCAAGATATTGCTTCCCTTCCAGTACCAGTTGTACATAGCAATAAATCCAATCATCAAAACTGTAGGCCTCTACCGAACCTCTAACTCAGTGTAGTAATAGCATGACATTGTGAATGTGGGGGAGCATATGGTTTTTGTTGGGATACTTGGGTAATCTAAAGCCACCCCTCTGAGGAACCTTCAACCAATACTTTGCTACATTATTCTGATGCTCAGTTTTTGTCTGCGTTGAACTCAGTAACTGATTGGGCGGGAGAAAAGTTTGAGAACTGATAATCAAGTAATTTGAAAATAGAGGAGATAACTTCCTGGTTAATTGCAAGGAGGGTTTCACCATTATCTCTTTTGATGGTTTTAGAGATGGGATCATACCTCACAATACATTCTTTAACTAGTTCTGGGCAAGGGATAGCGGAAGGAAAGGCTACTTCTTCTATGAGACCACTACTCAGAATTTCTACACTGAATGAACCATCAATTCCTTTGAACACCCTTTCCTTTAAAACTTCCAAATTTTCCCCTTTCAAGTCTGTATCACTAACTATGGGCTCTGTACATGCAAAACTACAAGTATTCCCGAAAAGGTGCAATGTGGACTTCATATTTCATAAACAACAACCCTTATGTTCCCAACAAATCTTATTACAAGAGAGGAAAAGTAGATAAAAATCATTGGAGAGGATAGGAACTGAACTCACCTTCACAGTTGAGACGAAACGGATGACTACCAACAAATAAAACTTCTATCCAAAACTCCGCAGCAATGAAGAATAAGTTCTCAGAAATTAATCACTTCATACCTTATAGTGAAAGAAGTGATACGAACTCATTTAGTGCATTAATTCCAATTGTCAACTCAAATGTGTTGAGCATTGGTATTGGAAATCACACGCGTGCATTGAATGCATGGCGGCGTTTTTGGAGTAACCGCCAATTCCCAAAAATGATTACTTGCCTTGAAAACTCAACCAGTTGACGTCACACGAGATATGGTTCAATTTTCATCATACTTCGCAATAAATGCTCCATCATGTCTTCTAGCGCATGGGACCCACCTGATCTGAACACGCATGAACTATCCAAATTGAGTTCACGAGAGTTCAAGTAGTTCAAAGTGTACACTACACCAAGAAAATTCTCCTTGAAAAGATTAGCTCTGTTAAGTAGCACCGGTCCTTTGAACATCGTTGAATATGTTGAACACCACTGAACCATTTGAACTAAGTTCAAAGGGTTCACGACGAGGAAAAAGAAAATATAGCACATCATACGCGACCATGAAAAAGAACCGCTTCAAAACACTTTGAGTGAACGTTAGCATGAAAACCTTTCCGGCACCTTAGAACTTGCAGAACCTAAATGTACATTATGAACTCCCTTCAAAATGGTTCAATGAGTTCATGGGGTTCAAACGGACCATTAAAAACTTGGCGCTATGAATTAAGAGACAATTTACAAACGAATAATGGGTTGAACCAAGGAATTTCTTAGAAAGACAAGGACTCAAATAAAATTTTGTAGGGTGGCTTAATCTTGCTACGAAGGATGAATGGCAAGATAACAATAGGCCAATGCAAGTTAGGATTAAGCATAAAAACCTCATCAATCACCTCCTTGGCGATGGTCACCAATTTCCCTCCCTATTTGGTCACAATCTATCTTATATAAGGTCTATACTTATGAAAATTGTTGTGACCAAACCAATGTTTACAAACACATTTGAGACCACCAACCTTGCCAATTTGTAATTCCATATGTTTGATACATGAACAATTTTCTTCTTCTTGTTATAGCCCGTCCTCCAGAGACAAAACCACCATGGTTGAATTATGTGGTCCCTATATCCACTAGTGTGATCAATTTTGAATTCATCTAGTCTAGCACTTGGCTTAGACCGCTTTTGAGTCTTTGTTGATCCTACAAGCTATACAATTATTTCTTCAGAGAACTTCCTCTTGCCTTGGCTGGAAGATTCAACCAATTTTCACATTTAGAGTTTATATGAACATATCTAAACACTTGTTTTGTGTTTCATAATAGAATTCTATAGAATAAAACTCTCAGTAACACCTGATAACACCACAATTTACAAAGATAGAAACTTGACAAAAAGAACAAAGATTTTCTAATATAGCAAGTGCAACGGCAACTTATATAGAAATCCTAGAGCAAAAACCCTAGCAATGGAAGAATTGAATTGCAAAATTTACACAAAGCACATTAGAACATAGAAAAAGCAATGCAATATTAGAGTGAAAAAAACTTAATAAAAAATATAGGCTATAACGACAATTTCAGCTCATTAACCGTGGGCACGTATGTAGGTGGGATGGCATGAAGTAGTCGTGAAAATTTGTATTCAAACGTTGTGGCTCCAACAAAAAAAGTATTATTTTGGCCACAAGGAGTAGGAAATGAGAACGAAATCAGTTTTATTATTATTAAATTGCCACTATTTTATAAGCTTCTTCAAGCTTGCGGAGTTACGTTTTACGAACTAAAGAAAAAATTTGCACATCCTAACACCCACCCAGGCCAAGCAAAACATGAATAATAGGGAATTGCAACTGTCTTGGTTCATTCTGTTCATTGGTCAGAATTAATTACCAAACTTGATCATAAAGCCTAGAATACTCTTAGAGTTTGAAAAACTTGCAATTTTGTGAACCAATAGATTGGTGAATCTGCTAGGGACTTGTTTATCAAAGGTGGTCCCAAAACTCTAAGTAAATAATTCTATTACATTCACTTTCAAGGCTAGCGACTCCTAAAAGATCTCCAGATTAAAAGTCGAACTTTGAATGTTTGGAAGAAGATCTTTGAAGCATGGACATCCTATTAATCCTACAAAGATCAACCAAAAAAAAAAACACAAAAATCAAATTAAGAAAGATCCAAATAATACAAGTACTGTACCCATTGATACCATTGAAACACATAACATATTATTAATGAAACAAACAAGGACATTTGAAGAAAGGGTAGACCAGTTTTATCAATACCCTTATGTGGAGTGCATCACAGTGTTTGAAAAGGAGATTCAAAAATAATTCGAGGAAGAAATGACTCTGGCTCAGGCAACAATAGCATATAATCAGTGGATAAATCAATACCATGTTGAAACATCGAATCAAGGGTCCAGTCCAACAAAGAAAAACCAAACACCTAGCACTCCTCTTAGATTTTCTACCTCATGAAATGTTCAAAGACTACGTTTCAGTCAGGTACATCAGATTACATCACCAAATGTACAAAATTAACCCACTGAACAAGAGTTGCAAGATCAGATAAATGATATGTTGGCTAAAGTGGAACATTTAAAATTAATAAGACAAAGAGATCTTATAGCTCAAGAAGTGTCAAACTTAACATCTCAAACAGGTAATATACCTTTACCTTAGAAAAATATACCACAATACTCACAATGGATGACTGGTACCCATGTGTCCTCTCAATTACAACATAGCATGCCAATGACAAATACCCTAATGCAATCTACCATGGTTGTCAATCCATTGACCCTTGTAAGGATGTTTGCCAATAATGTATCCAATTAGAATACTCAACCATCTATGGCACATGCAACAACCCAAATGAGCATCCCTCTTATATCAACTAATACTTCCTAGCCACTTAGGGTTGCTCTGACCCAAGGAGGATTGCGTTACCATAATTATAGGTACAATCCATATGTAGGAGGATCTCAAATATCTCAATATAATTATCAATGTGGTGGCACAAATCAGAACTTTCAAAATATGCATCAACATCAACAAGGTCCTCATAATTATACATATCAGCAGGGCCCACAAGTGCAATACCAATAAACACAATATTAGCAATATCAAAGACAAAACATATTTGCAAGAGGTCCCATGCATATCGATAGATATAGATAGTTGGACTTTATTGGAATTCGAGGGTACCCCAATGATATAAGAAATGAACTAAGGAATGTTGTGCCTAAATTCACTGGAAACCACACCATGACTAGGGAAGACCATGTGAGAGAATTTGAGAGTGTGATGGACAATTATGAGATTGAACATGAAGACGTTTTTATCAAATTGTTTACGTAGTCTCTTATTGAGGATGCAAGATAATGGTATAAAATATTATCAGATGCATCGATCAATTGTTGGTTAGAATTTAGAAGGATGTTTCTTGAGAAATATGGAGACCACAAAAATCCTAAGTTTTCCTTGTATGAACTTACAAATATTCAAAAGGGTTACAATGAATCATTAGCTAGATTCAACTTAAGGTTTTTGAAATTATTCAATAAGATTCCCCCACATCTGAAACCCACTGATCCTATGTGTTTAATGTTCTATTTTAATGTTTTTGAACGAAAGACATGGTATGAGTTGAGGACAAGGAATCCTCCCACATTGATAGAATCCTTTAAAACTGTATTGAATATTGAAAACAATAGGTGTGCTTCTGGTAAGGTAGGAAGACGAGATGACGCAAGGCTCACATAACCCTAAGGCACAACACAAGCAACCCAAGGAGGAAGATAAACTTGAAAAAGTTATGAATGCTCTAAAATACCTTTCATATACAGTTGCGGAAGGTGACATGCCTAATTTTTAGAAAAATGAGAGGTTGAGATTACATGATATGCCTTATAACACAAATTGGAAAGATGAAAAACTAGAGGGGTATGGACACAAAAAGAACCCCAATAAAGATACCCCTGACCCCCTTAAAAGACATGGTATCCACATGGTAGAAAATGTCCCATGGTGTGCAACATGTAATTTACCTCACTACCCATTATAGTGTTTTGTTGCACAAAGCTTGCAAGAAGATGATGTTGGATATATGGAACAAGAAAAATACAATGAAGATTAGACCATAGATATGCTTGCAACAAAACCTTTTAGTAGCAATCAAGGTCACAAGTCTTCTGACGATGGGTATGTGTATAATGTTGATTCACATAAGTATAACAAACATTTCTCACAAGAGGTATTCTCAGACTGTGAGGAAGGACATGCAAGAAGGATCTTGACGAAGGAGACCATCTGGGGAAGAGATTAGAACCCCTATTGTTGCAACAGTAGCACAAGCTAAGAACAATTACAACTTAAGAAATAGAGTTGTAAATTCAAGACAAGGGAAGCCTGGTAGTCTCTTTGTCAAAGAGGGGAAATCTAACCAGAAAATGGTAGAACAAAAGAAGTTACAAGCAAATACATAAGAAACAATATCTAAATAAAAACAAGCATATATCAAAGAAAAAAAAAAATCCATGGAGTTGACAGATCAAAATATTTCTAAGGATGAGATGACAAAAAGAATAGAGATAAATAAGGTTGAGCCAATAGCTAATGTGCTCTCATTTGATTTAGCTCATACTTTATCGCAGATAAAAATTTCAGTTCCATTTATTGAAATGATGAGAATTCCCGAGTATAGAGATAGCACCATGGCATTCATTTCCGGGGTTCCCAACGGAGACCAGAAGAAAACCATACATTCATGCACTAAGAACAAACCCCCAAAGGTCCCAAAGGTGTATGTTGGGACATCAATAACTAAGGATCCTACAAAAATACATCCCTTTTATCTGACCTTATTGATCAACAATAAGTTGGCAAAAAAAATATGATCGATTCAAGGGCAATCATCAACATAATGCCTTGAAGAGTTATGAGGGAGCTTGGGATGTGGGTAGATAACAGACATGAAATTTTTTATGCAATGGATAACAAATTTGTTCTTGTAGTAGGAATCATGAAGGATGTAGAAATCAGAATTGCTTCTTACCCTAAAGACTCATATAAAACAAATAACATAGTTATAGATGTTGCTCCAAATTACAACATGTTACTTTCAAGACAATGGACTGGATAGGTTGGAGGGAGTCTCATATGCCACAATACTAGTGAATGGAAAGGAAGTAAAGATTGAAAGAGATCCTAGATCATCGTATATATTTGAACACATTGATCCAAACTAGATGATATGTTTCTGTGATATTGAGATTGGAAATTTTACTATACAAGTTTCATAGCCAAAACTTCAAAATAGCGATCCAATCGGCACACATGCACATCAACATGAAAATGATGTTTGGAAGATATACTTTGATGGAGCAGGGGTTGTGTTCATCTCACCCAATGAAAAAACCTTCAAATATTCTTTTTTGTTGTCATTTGAATTCACAAATAACGTAGTGGAATACGAGGCTCTTTTGTTAGGATTGAACCTAGCTATCAAGCATGGAATTAAGCTCCTTAGTGTTTTTGGAGACTCTGAGTTAATTGTTTTACGAGTAAGGTCCAAGTACTCTTCAAAAAATAAAAGTTTCAAGCAATACAAGAACACATTATGAAATTCAATTGAAATGTTTGATCTCTTTTCAATTGATTTGGTTGATAGATCCAAAAACATGATGGCAGATTTTCTTTCTAATGTTTCTTTAAAGGGAATTGACCTCACCTTAGTTGAACTTTCAAAAATTAAGATCAAAACTAGACCATGCATTCTTGATAACATATATAATTGGCATGTCTTTGAAGATGATGATGATGATTTGCTAAAATTTATACAATGCATTGATCAATATGAATCATAAGAAATAGACTTCATTACCTTTGTTGAAGAGGTGAATGTCAAGGATATTATTTTTGGGAAAGAGGTAGTGCAGTTGAAAACAAATAAACTTCCTAGAGGATTGGCGGCCTTAAAAAGAGCTTTTGATGGAAATGATGTTGCAGTAAAAACAACATCAGTAAATATTGAAGACTTGAAGGAGATCAATTTGGGAATATAATATGCCCCCCAAAAAGTGTATATTGGAAAGAAGATTACTCCTAAGATAAGGGAAGAACTGATAACTCTCCTAAGGAAATATAGACATGTGTTTTCCTAGTCTTATGATGATCTAAAAGCCTACAGAGAAGATTTGTTTCAGCATGAGATTCCACTCAAACCAAATGCAAAACCCTTCAGATAAAAACAAAGGCCCATATACCCAACTTTGACACCAAAAAAGCAAGAAGAGCTAATGAAAATTAGGGATGGGGAAATAATTAAACCTATAAGACATTCTACTTGGGTTTCCAACTTGGCGTCGGTGAGAAAGAAAAATGGTGATATCAAATTGTGTGTTGATTTTAGAAATTTGAACATTTCATCACTCAAAGATAATCATCCATTACCAAATATTGATGCTTTGTTACAAAAAGTTACCGAGTGTGAACTTTTATCCATGATGGATGGATTTTCAGGATATAACTAGGTCAAGGTTAAAGAGTCAAAATAGTATAAGGCAACGTTCACCACTCCTTGGGGAACATATGTTTATGTCAGGATGCCATTTGGATTAACTAATGTTGGAGCCACTTTTGAAAGGGCTATGGATGTGGCGTTTACTGATTTGATAAATATAATCATGGTAGTGTATTAGGATGATATCACAACTTATTCAAAGAAAGAAGAAGATATTTGTTCCCATTTATTCCTAAAAGCCCTTGAATTCTGAATCTCATTGAACCCAAAGAAGTGTCATTTTTCTGTAACTGAAGAAAGATTATTGGGGCATATTGTACCTAAAGATGGAGTAAGGATTTATCTTGAAACTGTAGCTGGCATAGATAAGATCCCTATCCCAAAGACTGTGAAATTAATTTACAATCTTTCTTTGGGTAGATTAACTTTGTCAGGATGTTCATTTCAAACTTTGTCGAGATAGTTAAACCAATTTCTAAGATGTTGAAGAAAGAGATGACATTGTAATGGACAATAGAGGCACTATATGCTTTCATAAATGTCAAAAGAGCCATTAAAGAAGCTCTAGTATTAAAGTCTCCAAATTTTGACAAACCATTTCAGATCTTTTGATTCACTTCTTTCCATACTATTATTGTTGTTATGCTGCAGAAAATGATGAGGGATATGAGAAACCCATAACATTTTTTAGTAAGTCACTTCAAGCTACAGAACTAAAGTATGATATCAATGAGAAGGAATCTTATGATCTAGTTAAAGTTGTTAAAAACATCATGCCATATTTGGTAGGAGCAATAGTAGTTGCATATGTCCCAAATGCAATAGTTAAAGATATCTTAAGGCAATAAGAAGTAATAGGAATGAGGTGTACATGGATAAATCAATTCAAGAATTCAATATTGATACCCAAATTACTAAAATTGTTTGAGGACAAGGATTAGCAAGGTTAATGACTCAGTCAAATCTTGAAGCTGCTCAAATAAACAATGTTGAGTGGGAGGACGCAGTATGTAGCATTGAAGAGACATACTGGTATACTAATATTGTCTTCTTCCTAAAACACATGAAGTGCCCAGAAGGATTGAATGACAACCAAAGAAGAACTTTAAAGCTTCAAGAATCTAAGTATGTGCTAATAAATGGATACTTATACTAGCAGAACCAGGATGGGATATTGTTGTTATGTCTTGATGAAAGACACGAAAAGAAAGTTTAAGAGGAAATCTATGCAAGTGTTTGAGGAGGGAATTTCTTAGCTGAAATCACTACTCATAAAATATTGAAAGTAGGGTATTATTGGCCTTGTTTGTTTAATGATGCTTTCAAGTTTGTTAGGAGGTGAGGCATGCCAAAGATTTTTTTGGAAAATTGAAATATCAAGGAGCTATACCAATGAGACCCATGCAAGTTGAAGTGCCATTTCATAAATGGGGCTTATATTTTATAGGGGAGATCTCAGACAAATCTAGTGGGGGACATTGGTGGATCCTTGTAGCAACAAACTACTTTACTAAATGGGTTGAGGTAATCCCAACCAAGCAAGCTACTAGCAAAGTAATGTAAATTTTTTGATGGAGAACATCATAACCAGATTTGGAGTTCCCGTTAAGATAATCACTGATAATGGAATGTGTTTTAGATTAGATTAATTTAAGTCATTCTATGAGGATTATGGTATAACAATATCTTATGCTTCACTGTACCACCCACAAGCAAATGGACAGGAAGAATCCAACAATAAGAACATAATGAAGATAATAAAAGCAATGTTAGACAACAATAAGAGGTCTTGAAATTCAAAATTGAATATAGCATTATGGACATATACTATTACTATTAAGAAAACTACTGGCAAATCTCCTTTTGAATTGGTGTATGGGGCTCAAGATAGAATGCCTTTAGACAATTTCTCGTCAGTACAAAAGTTCATGCTGGAAGAGAGCCTTGACAACCCTGAACCAATGGAAGAGAGGTTGGAACAATTGGCAAAATTGGATGAGAAGAGGCTTGAAGCACAAAGATAAAATGCCAAAAAACAACAACAGGTGAAGTATTTGTATGATAAACGAATGACAAATAGAAAGTTTCAGGAAGGAGATTTGGTTCTTATGTGGAATGCAAAGAATCAAGACAAAGGAAAACATGAAAAATTTGAAGCCCTCTGATTGGTCCATTTGTCATCACAAGAAAAGGTGGAGAAGATTCATACTTCTTACAGAACATGTTAGGAGAAACTCGGGATCTGCTAGTGCATGGACATTTCTTGAAATACTTCTTTTCTTAAAGAAGATCTTTTTCCATGCACAATAGATTGGGACTTTCCCTTTTTCTTTTTTTCTTTTTTTCCCTTTTGGTGTATATCTTGGAGATCAGTTTCATGGATTCTTGCAATGTCTAGTAGACATTCTTCCCCAACTAGAGCCACTGCTGGAGTACAAAAATACATAAGTTAAAATAACAAATTTTGTCATTCAAAAGTTCTCATGTCAATAAAAACTTTTGTTGTGTCCATATAATTTTCCTATTGTCCATATCATTGACCAAAAAAATACGTTAAATTCCTTATCCATTCATTACCGAAAAACCTAATTTGAGAAATAAGATCTTCCCTTCATGTCTTGTTATAGTCTAGTCTATTGTCCAAATTATGTTGCCAAAGTGTTAATTAGGACAACTGCAAATATCACATAAAGTAGACTCGCAATGACAAATGTTCAAAAATGGGCGTGAATGATCACATAAACCTTAACTTAAAAAATGGTCAATGTCGAACAGAATTTTTAATCTCTTCAATGTAAAAAACAGAGCAAGGATGCCGTTTATAATAAGTGTCATCGAAGAGACATGCTTAATCGGAGAGAGAAATTTTGAGTCTCCTTGACTAAAAGTTCCTCAAAGAAACGTACCCATGGAAGAAAGAACCATCAACAAGACATTGGAGTTTGAGGAAACATTTCATTAGTCTCTTCGTCTATGTATTGACCAATAGGCGTATAAAGGATAAGTTATCGAAGAGAGATGTTTAACTCTTTTCCACAAGAAATATTGTGGAGCAACGCAACTCATCATGTGATATAGATGAGACTTTACATGAAATCTCTTCGATTACATAAGGGATAACTTGAGAACGTTCTCGAGAAGACGTAAAGGAAGAGCTCATCGAAGAGACTTCCTATCATCGAGTAAGCAGGAAAATTGTCTCTACGAAATAGGATGTCATCTCGACGCATTAGAAAATCTTATCAAAGAGACGCAACGAATTGGGGAGAGATTTTTGGTGTCTCATCTATGACACAAATTGTATACATATAATATCTCATCGAAGAGACTTTCAAAATCGACTTTTTATAAGGCTTGTTGATCAAACCAAATATTGGGAGTTATTGAAACCCAATCGAGAAGACATTAATACTTCGAGGAGAATTTCTAAAAGTCTGTATGATCTCACAACTGGGATTTAATCAGGTAGTATTACATTGAACAAAGATTGATTGGTCTCATCGACTAGTCGCAAGGATAGTGAACAAAACCTCATTGAGGAGATATTTGATGTCGAGGAGGTAATTTTATTGTCTTCCTGATCAGGTATAAGAATACAAGGGATGTTGCCAAATAGATGCATTGTGATCGAAGAGAATTTGTTCTCGTCTGCCCGATAAGGGTTGTCACATTGAAGGCACAATTCAAAAACTTGAATGCATTAATGGATGCTTTGCTAATAGTGATGGTCACATGAGTGAAAATTTACACACATACCTAGATAAAAATCATGGACAAAAATTGAAGGGCACGAGGATACACAATTTAGAGGGTTAATTTAGAGTTTTCAAGCCAAAGATTAAAAGAGCTCATTTTAGAATATAACCACAAGTAAGTGTTTGAATCCTGCCTCATATAATTTTGGTAATTAAAGAAATTTCAACTCTAGGGTTTTTTATTTCGATTTAAAAGATTAATAGTTAAGTCATGGAGGATAATCCTGAGAAACCCAAGGCCAAAAGGCAGAAAAAAGAAGGAAGGCAAGCAAACCAAGTCTTGATAGATCAAATTCCTGGTGTTGGTCCTAAATCAAGAAGAACCCAACGATTAAACCCCGATTCTAAGAAATTACAAGACGAACAAAGGCATTTGGGAGATATATGGACACCTAAGAGGGGTTATGACCTACTCATGTTTCATTACAAAATAATGTTCAGACATGAACTTGTATGCAACCTATGGCGATTGAATCTAGGGAGGCTGGTCATGCCCAATGTATATGTAAATGTAGAACTGACGATTCAAGTGATTGCAAAAAATAATAACCCGAAAACAAAATGGATATGTGATGGTCAAGGGGAACCCATTGTGGCAATCACTAGAGAATATATTTCCTTAGTGTTTGGGCTAGATAAAAGATATGACAAAGAACTAGTAATAGAAGATCTCAGGGAAGATTATTACAAGATTTACACCACCTATAAGAGATGGAGATTGCCTCTACATTGACCCAAGATCAATGGAAAAGAGATTAGAAAGTTTAATTTTGATGATAAGCATCCTCTCTCTATAGAATTGTTTGAAGACTATTTTCAGTATATATATTATTCAGTCTGTCAAGTCCTAGGTTTGGATGCTCCTCCTCTTATGTGACTCGCTCCAATGGTGTTGGCAACTGATATTTAAAGTCATGATGCTCGACCATTTGACTATGCAACATATTTGTTAGACAATATTGATGCAGGTCTTCACTCAATTCAAAGTAATTACAATTGTATGTGTTTTAAGAACTATTCCTTTCTTATGCACATAGTTCTTTATGTGGATCAAGAAATGAACATATGGACATAACATCTAAAAATTGTGGACTATGATAGGAGTGGTAATTTGAGACCTATACATATGTGGACTGTAGTGTGGGACAACAGGTGCACCCGATCTCATTTCTTGTACTTTGAAGAATATTTTGTTAAGCCATTGTACAAACTTTTTGGCCATCCATGTGATTATGCATTGACACCTCAAATCCAAAAGTTCTTTCGACCAAAAGACAAGGATATGAGAGGAAAAGTGGATTGTAATTGGGGAGATTGGCATTCTTTTGAAGATTGCACAAAGATCAGGATATATAGATTTGAAGATACTCCCTTCCTCCTTCCCAGGGCAGTGCCAAATAGAGTTGCTTATTTATAAATTGTTAGACAATTGGTCTATTCTAGTTTTATGAACTTGAGTTCATTTAGCAAACAAACCTTCATGCCAAGTACCCTCCCTTTTGGTAATTTTACCATAATGACTACAAAAGGATTTAATGTTCTTGATATAAAACTTACATACTATAATTTGCCAAAAGGGAAACCGAGAAAGGAATTTGATCATGAGGGGTTTATCAATGATGCTAAAATAAGGCAAGGTATGTTTGATATAAGCATAAATACTATGTGCATGGTGGTCTTAATAAAAATTTGGATGAGCCTCATGCTATTCAAAAGATTGACACATATAACAAAGTTATACAAGTAGAGCCTAGAGGTGTGGAGGGAGAGTCATAGTTCATCCTATCATTGTGCTTTCTTGGAGATTGATGATCACATTTCCAAGGCTGAGACACTTATCTCACATGCTGATGATATAACTAAGGATTTTCCATATTTTGTGTTTAGAGACAAGACAATTGAACCAAAGGGGAAAGGAATTCAAAGAACAAAGGCAGATAGTGAATCCCCCATCTAGCACATTTCCCCTTAGCCTACACTAGAAATAAATTTCTCCACAGATACTCCACGAGAAGGGGATGTAATGAACAATGATCAGTATGAGCAAATTCCTCAACTAGAGATTAGACAATATTACACTCCCCCAAATATAATAGTGGAACTAGGCCAATCATCAGATGACTTAATTGATGATGTGAGGCAACTGACATGTAATGAATTTGTTTCTGATAAAGATTTTGTGAAGACATCAAAATTCAAAGCCTTTTTTGTACAAGTATAAAAGGGAGAAAGTAAGAAAAGGAGTTGATACAACACCTGCTAGTGAGTCTCAACTATTGCAGGAATTGCAGAAGAACATTGATATAGAAATGAGTAGAATGACTGTAGAGAGGAGATGATAACTTTTGCAAGAAGTAGGTGTTATGATCTTCTCGAGGTGTGATATAAGTTGTACTCTTGTTTTTTATATCTTTGTAAGAGTCCAAGACACAAAGATGAAAATGAATGTACAATCTATGGACATAATATACACTAGATCTGGCTTCAATCTAGATGAATAGAGTTTGCTTACATGGGCACTATATCCCCTAGACAAAAGCTAAAAATCATTGAGACTAGTAAAGTCTTTGGACAAATGATGGTGGAATAGGTTGGAGAAACTGAACTAGTTGAAATTTCAAATTTAAATATAAATGTTGCAAAATTAATAGAGCTCAAATTGAACACTTGATCAAAGAGAAAAATATGTATAAATCAAAAAGTGATTTGATGGAGCAAGAAAATGCAAAGCTCAAGGATAGGTTAAAATATACACAAGACCCTTTGGAAACAAGTTTGCAATCAAATACAACCCTATTTGAGGCATAAGGTGATGCAACTTATTGGAGAACCAAGGTAGAGAAATTCCAAAGAAAGATAGAACAAAAGGACAAACAAACAAAGGTTGATGTTTTTGGTGTTGTTTCAAAATTGGTTAAACTTTGATATCAAAAAATGATTGTGTTTGTTGATTAGTTCTTGTTAGAGTCATTGATGGACTCAATCTCCCAGGATCAGTTGCAAAACCAAGATCAACCTTCTACACAAGAGCAACAAAGAGGATGAAATGCTGGAATATGGTGCAATAATAGAATAATGATATTATCACACTCCATATGATACAACATGGACCAACACTCCCTTGTATTGACTGAGCTGATATGAACTCATATGAGTTAGCTTTGAATTAGTTCATAATGAAGAGGTGAGTGCTGATTATATAGAAAATTTGGGCACATAATTCCAAGAGGAATAATAACTCCCAAATAACCAAATTAGGTGGGAGTTGTGTCTACTTGGAAAATACCAAACATGTGGCAAACGAGCTCAGGTAGAGACAAACAAATGGTTATGGGGAGGTGGAAAATGAGTCCAAAAGAGGGTGTGACATTGAACCACCCAAATGTGGGTGTGATTGACACATGCAAATGTAGGACTATGCCATGTGTCCTCATATAAACCATTTTAATATAATCTAAGTATGCTTAATAATGTGTAGGAAAAATAAATATGAAAAACGTACACTAATAGTTCTGGAGTATATATGTTAGAAGTACTAAAGCATTTGATGAGCACACTAGGATGGAAGAAAGATTAAAATCTAAAATAGAGGAAATACAAACAAAAGATCCTCTCAATGTAGAGCTAATCAAAAGGGCAAATAAATTATTGAGGAAACATTAGGAGTATCATGATGAAATAAGACTTGAATTATTTCAATGAAAAGAGAGATGTGGAGCTACCACCTTTTTTGGATGATGAAGGTAAAATAACATAGGAAGAATGAAAGGAAAAACTAGTAGCTATGTTGCCTAAGGCCTTGGAGAACATAAATGATGAGGATAATGTGGTAAGAAATACCGAAAGCAGAATGCATGATATCTATTCCTTGGAATATACCATGAGGAACTTGATCCTAAATGTTGATACTTAAAATAGACCAAAATACATAGACCACCTCAGGGCTATTAATCTTTTCATCACAAGACAAGCATCAAGACGCTAGCAAGGATCAAGTGACATCCAAGAAATAGGGTGAATGCTTTGCCAGGCTGACCATGACCACGAGCATTCACCAAGGAGATTGAAGACTACGAATGTGCACCAATAGATTTGTTATCTTATGTTTTATGAGTTCTTTTATTTTAATGTTTCAAACAAAGTTTTAGTTTTATAATTATCAAGTGATGTGACTTTTGAGGTGACGATTGGAAGGTTGTTTTCTCTCTATAAAGAGGAGCACAACTGCTACCAAGACATATATGAAATTTATTACTATTATCATTTAGAAATTACAATAAACTAGTTGTTCTTTCCTTACAAGCTGCGAATGAATGAAATTGAATGCTTTTGAAATCTGGTTGCACTTGTTATATTGGTTAAAATAACCAAGGTTGTTTGATATCTCTATGTATGAAATTTTTATTACATTGATTTGAATACTAAGGGTATCTCAGATTGATTGAAGAAGTATTTGTGTATATGGTTTATTTGCTTGATTCTCTCAAGGAGGGATTAAATTTATTTAGATACTTGTCATAAAACAAAGGACAACTTACTTCTTTAAGGAGCAAACAATTGGCAGATTCATGCAAGGTGTGGATGTAAAAATTGTCTAACAAGGTGATCTACAAAATCATTGAAGAATCAAAAAATTGAATTAATTGCTAAGTGAAAGAAAGGCACCAGTCATAAAATTTTAAACTACTCAAATACATTTACTTTCTCTTATTTTCTTTTCAATAGAAGTAGAAATCAATTTGTATATTAGTAGAACATATGCCATAAACATTCTCTATACAACCATAATTTTCTATAATTATCCTCAAGGTATACCCACCTAGGCCAAGAAAAGATTGAAGAGTAGGGAATTGCAACCATCTTGGGTCATTCCATTCGTTGGCCAAAATTAATTGCCAAACTTGATCATAGAGCCTAGCATACTCTTAGAGTTTGAAAAACTTGCAATTTTTCCTGAAGCAACACAACTCACAATCGCATCCCACAAAGTGATATAACAACATAGTAAGCTAACACTTAAGGAATAAATAATAAAATAATCAAATATTTATCCATGTTGTGACTCTAAGGTAGACAGATCTTGTTCCTAACATAGACAAGGTAGTTGGAACACAATAAAATTAATAAACCTGAAAACATGTTTATATTAATACATTTTGAGTGTGTAGAGGATGGTGAGAATAAAGAGATAGTAACAAATTGGTGCTTTTAACCGATTGGGCAACATAGATCTAAATTCATTTAAACATGTAGTGATTGAAACCAAGGTGATATCTTAATGAATATATCACAAATGAATGCCTTTCAAAATGTACAAACAAGCTAGGCTCTTCATATACATTCAAAAAATAATTGATAGTTGTAGACAATCAAATGAGTCCACTTTGTAATCCATGAACATACACATATATTTACATTATTTTTTATAAGAATATATCTTGAATAAGCTCTACAACTATTTTATAGTCGTCTAGTTGACTCACTAAGTAGAAACACAAAAAAAAATACACCATGCATAGGGAGACAATCAACCAAGGTTTAATATGCCTTTAATCATTTGATCTACAATCGTTACATGTATTATTACATATATGAAGTAAACCTAGATCATTACAAAAGTGCAAAAGTCAGTTTGTGAAGAGCTTTGATGATGATACCTTCAGCATGACAGTGTTTGTGTCAGATATATTTACCATGATATTTCTCACTTGACACAGTGGGTCAAGGATAATTTCACGATCAAGAGATCTTGCTCATTGAAATTCATCTATTATTTGTACATGCCAAAAGAAAGTGCGTTCCTTTTGATAGCTTGTGCAAATCTTTGCATTTAATTTTCAAATAGTGAGTCTCAATTTTGCAAGTCCCTTGTATCTTTCCCTAAGGTTGTGCACCTTTATCTTGTAATTTCAATCATGTGCAATGAGATCCTTGGCCTTGCGATTAAAACATTGTAATCAATTATTCATATTATTAGTGTGATTCTCACCTTGGTTTTTCCCTGTTTAGAATTTTCCGCATATATTTGTTATGCATGTGTTTATTGTGCTTTGTGATTTCATGTTTCATAATTGCAATAATAATTTAATTATGGTTTGATGTTAAAAAAATCAGAAATAGAGGATTTTAAGGTCTGGACTCATTTAGCTCCCTTCCTCTCACTGTTATGGTGTGTTCAACAATTGGTATCAGAGTCAGATTCCTCTTAGATAAACTTAACCAGTAGAGAAAGATTTGAAATGACACAAGAAGTTAATTACAAAGAATCAAATTTTGATAACACAAATTAATCCTATTGGAAGGAAAGAATGAAATATCATTTGGAATCTCTACTGATTGGAATATGGGATATTATCAAGACTAGGTATATTACTCCATCAAATGGTCCTTGAACTCTAGATGAGGTCAAGGAACATGAGAATAATGCAAAAGATAGATTCGAAATTATCAATTTCTTATGTGATCTAGTATGTGCTAAGGTTATGGGGTTGAAGTCTGGGAAATAAATCTGGGAGAAGTGGAGTAGTGTATATGAAGTTGATTTGAAGATGAAGCAAGCCAAGTTGAAAAATCTAAAGCACAAGTTTGAGAACCTAAGGATTTTTTATGATGAGAATATTTAAGGCTATCTACATTGAGTAAGTGAGATCATGAATGCAATTAGGGGTATTTGGGGAAAATTAGAAGAAAGTGAAGTTATGAGAATAGTAATGTTAACATTGCCTAAATGCTACAAAGCTAAGAAGTATGCCATTGAAAAAAGTCATGATATGGACAATACACTTTGGACCATCTCTATGGCTCACTCTTTGCCTTTGAGATTGTTGAGCTATATGATTTGCGGAAAGAGAAGAAAGAAGCAAGTTTCAAAGCTACCAAGAATATTGAAGATGAAATTGAAGTAAGCAATGGCATGGATGAGATAGAAACAAAATTTGTGAGAAGATTGAAGAAAGGATTTAAAAAAGACAAAGGTAAGTTACCCTTCAAGTGTTTCAATTGTGGAAGAATTAGGTATTATGCTTCTAGATGCATTTGTAGAGAAGATTATGGTAAGAGATATAATTATGATAATAAGGGAAATAATAGCTATAGAAGAAATGATCAAAATAAGAGAATGGATGACATAGATAGGCCTAAGAAGAACTTATGTTCAATGGAGACTTATTTTTAGCTTTAGAGGAGAAGGACAGTGAAAGGTCCATCAATCTGGAAGATGTGAACAACAGTGAGAAACCAGTGAATGCAAAAACTTCATTGCATGCAAAAGTAGAGCCTAAAGTGTGGATAATTGACTCTAGATGTTCAAATCATATGATAGGTGATAAAATAAAGTTCATTGATTTCGAGAAGTATGATGGTGGATCTGTAAAGTTTGTAGGTGAGGAAGATGCATCTATTTGTGGTAAATGAACTATTTCCATTTATGGTAAGCATAAGACCAATGATGTTTATTATCTTAAGGGTTTGAGACATAATCTTTCGAGCGTGAGTTAGATGTGTAGTAAGGGTTATAAGCTCATATTTCATGGTTTCTAATGTTAAATCACTTTAGGAAATACTGAGATATGAGTTGCATGAGGTATAAGAACTAATAGCAATGCCTACTATGTGAAGAATAATAGTTGAAGTATTTGTTTGTTGGCACAAAGAAGTGAATGTTGGTTGTGGTACAAAAGGATGGGACATATCAACTTTGAAAATATGGTGAAGATCAATTCTACTCGTGTTGTGAGAGATTTACAAAAGATTATCAAACTTTTTGATATTGTGTGCAAGGAATGTCAGTTTGGAAAGCAAACAAAGAAGATATTAAAGAACAAGGAGTATTCAACTTCAAAAAAAATTGGAGTTGATTCATACAAATTTATGTGGGCCTAAAAGGACAAGAGGACTAAATGGTGAAAGGTATTTTATGTTACTTATTGATGATTATTCTAGAATGACATGGGTTACTTTTTTGAGAAAAAATTATAATAAAGCATTAGAAAAGTTTAGAAAACTAAAGTCTATGGTTGAGAATCATGTAGGTTCTAAGATCAAATATTTAAGGTCTAATGGAGGAGAGTCTACATCAAATGAATTTAATAAATTATGTTGTAATGGATGAAAATGGAATCAGGTAGGACTAAGACCAAATCCACTTTCACACAAACATTAGAATATGAAATCACCTAAAGGAGTGATCATGCTTGACTAACTTAAATTATAAAGGAGAGTCAAATGAAACTTCTAAGGTTTCTATTCCTTTTCTTCTTTGGAAAGTGAATGAACTATAGAAATAGGTTGAAGCAACCTAAAATTATGACTAAAGTGTGAAGTAAAGGAACACTTATGTTGCTATAATTGATTGATAAACACACATAAATATTGTAGTAGACACAAAAATGGATGTAAAATCTGATTGTGCACTTGCAATTGCAATTTGAAGCCGAATCTACAAGTTCAGGGTGCTTAGAATGCCTACATCTTATGAGTATAAGTTGTCTGGAAATATACACCTTGAGACTACTTGGAATTTGTCTACAAAATTTGGAGAAAACATTTGAGGACAAGGGTGCCCTAGGAGACTTGGTATGGACAGGGGCACCCCAACCGCCTTGGTCTTAGGAAATCAGGTCCAAATTCTAGGAACATGCCTATACTAGCTTTCTAATATTGTTCTAGGATTCTTGGCTCTGTCAAGTACTTGTACTTGTACTTTCAAGATGAAAATAAGTATGGTGGTGTTCATATCTAGGGGTTTTCCTTGGTAAACCCCCTATTTTAGTGATTTCCACCTCCATAAATAGTCAATGTTGTAATTGGAATAAATTGTGTTCTCATGAATCTTAAGTGTGTCTAAGATTTCTATGAGATAAAGTGTCTAATATACAAACTAGATGATCCAGAGGCTTCCAAGAATGATACAGAATAAGCTGGAGGTAATAAAATTGAAAATACCCAAAATCTAATTTTTTAATATTTCTACTTTTTAGTAAATCGCATTTTCGGAGGTCTTCAGAGTAGAATTTGGGGTCGAAAGTGTCATTGGTCCTTTAACTTGATAAGCCAAAATTCATTGTGATAAGGGATTGAACATAGTTCTCTTTGAGACCTTTCCAACGATTTAAGCCATTTTGAATTTTGAGTTGTGAGATGAAAGTTATGGCCTCGCTAAGTTGGGATACCTAAATTCCTAGTTTTTTGAAAATTTGTAATTTGTTTGTTATTTTATTTTGCACAGACTCTTCATTTTCAAATTTGTTGGGTTCTAGGGACTATTGGAATCTCATGTTGATGTTTAAAACCTAGTTTTGGATAATATTATGTGACTTTTGATGCGTACAACTCCGACTTTTTGAATTCTTGCTATTGTCCATTTTCTTGAACAATACTTGTAGGTTTTCGCTTACCTTGTATTGTTACAAATTCATTACTGAATTTAGATCACTAGAGTCCTACTCAAATGTGTATAATTATTGAATTGAAAATGCTTTAAATCACATAATTCAAATGTGTATCTAAAATAATAATGTAAATCTGAAACTAAATATGATGTGGATCTAAAAGCTTAAATGTAGAAACATAAGAACAACATGAAATCATACCAAATCCCTTAGGAAGAAGTACAAGACAATCATCTATTGGTGATTCCCTATCATCCCCCAATGTCTCTTGATGCTTCCATGGTTGAATTAATGTTGATGAAGAATTGATTGATTTTCATATTTAAGACTCCTTTAAAGTAGTGCCTTCACTTCATTAGGATACCTTCAATTGCATAATTATTGCCTTTCAAAAGTTACCAAAAGATATCACAAATGAGGAAGTGAATTGCCTTATATATGAAATATTAGATTTGAATTTGATGAAAATATGACTTAGATTTGTTATTTTTTTTGCATGGGGTAGGATTTGAATTGATTAGGACCGCCAAATTATCCTCCCAAAATTTGGGGAAAAGAGTGTGGGGCCAAGGGGTTGTGACCATCTTAGTCCCAACAACTTGATCCCAAATTTTTAGGGATGTAAGATAACGATGTTATAATGCTAATTCTAGCTTGGTGGCTCAAACCATGATGTATATATATGCATAATGTGTTTTGGAAGTTACAATTGGGGTAGGATTAGGGATAAATCAAGATAGAATCATAAAAGGACACACCTAGAATCAAGGGTCCAATTTATAGAGTGTGATTTGATTTAAGTTAATAAAGGACTTAGATTTTGGGAGAGGCATAAGGTGATATAAGAGAATCTAAAGCAACATCACACGCATCAATCTTATTCATTTTAGTACTCCTAGGAAAAACACATTGCAAAGACAAGTCGGCCATAGGCCAATATTTTATCTCAAAGTTGGTCTAGATATTCATTGGAGGTTGAGTTTTCATATTGATATAGGCCTCTCCATGGTGTGTGTAGATCCACATTGTGTAGTTTGCATTATAGGATGTTTTTGGGCTGACTAGTTAATGCGCTTTGTTGATCATTTACATGTTTCATTTGATGTTGACTTTGGACACTGTGTTAGTGTGTACGGTTAGTTGGAATTATTTTAGAAGAATGTGTTGCGATGTTTTGGGTCCCCTTTATCTCCTAGGGTGGACCACATTATGTATTATTGGTCTAAGTGGCCTAATTTATGTAATTTTATGTATTATGTTTGGTCATCTTGGTTGGCGGTTTTAATGAATGATCTTGTATATATATGTTCAGTTGTAAGAGTGGTTGTATGGGATGCATGTGAACTGATGTGAAGTGTATTTGAATGATCACAAGCAAATTTGGTGTTATAGAAGTGTGAAAGTTAGTTTGTGAAGAGATTTGATGATGATACCTTAATTGTGATAGTGTTTTGAGGTTTTGGTTGATGTCATATGTGTTTGCCATGATATTGGTCGCTTGACATAGTGGTTCAAGGACAATTTCATGATCATGAGATCTTGCTCATTTTAATTCATCTATTCTTTGTACTTACCAGAAGATAGTTTTTTCCTTTTGGAATCTCGTTCAACTCTTTGTATCTTGTCTTGAGACAACGATTCTTAGTTTTGCAAGTCCCTTGTATCTTTCCCTAAGGTTGTGTGCCTTAGTCTTGCATGCCCAATCAAATGCAGTGAGCTCCTTGACCTTGCACCTAAAACATTGTAATCAATTATTCATATCGTGAGTGTGATTCTTATTGTGGTTTTTCCATGTTTAGGGTTTTCCATGTTTAGGGTTTTCCATGTATATCTGGTGTTCATGTGTTTATTGCACTTTGTGTTTTCATGTTTCATTAATGAAGTAATAAGTTAATTATGGTTTGAAGTTAAAAATATCAGAAATAGAGTATTTTGAGGTTTGTATTGATTCTCCTCCACTCTTAGTCATGTGGTTTGTTAAACAATTTGATGAGTTCTGTAAGCATTTGCCACATGTATTTTTTAACAAAATATTATAACTTATACTCCCTAAAAAAATGGGGTAGAAAAAAGAATGAACCAAACCTTAATGTAAAGAAAGCGTATCATTTTAAGTGGTGCTAAGCTTGATAGATGCTAGGTACAACTTGTTATTTTATTAATAAATATATATTTTTATCTCTTGTTGATAAAACACCTTATAAAATGCGTGGATAGGTAGAAAGCCTTTGGTTGTGAGGCCTTTGTTTATGTACCTCAAGAGAAGCAATCTAAACTAGATCCAAATATTATGTAGCTTTGTTGGTTTCAGTGATAATATAAAAGGTTATAAGATTTGGAATCCTCCAACACATAAAATGATCTTTTCTAGAGATGTGTTTTTTAGGGAGTTTAGAGTTTACTTAGGTGTAGAACAACTAATGAAGAAACATAAAGACAATGAACTTTGAGACAAAGATTAAGAAGAAAGAAGATGCACATGTGGAGGATTAGTTAGGTTGATTTGATGATCGTGAAGAAGAAGAGGGTTTGAACAAAGAGTTCAAATGATGTGTAGGATGAGCACATAGAGGAAGAAGATGAACAAGTAGAGCCCATTACTTCTAACTTGACAAGGTTCACAAGCCCATAAAATCTAGTAAATAGGTATAGCCCAAATTTAATTTTGTATAAATTGTTTATTGAGTATTGATAATTAACCTAGATCTTTCAAGGAGGATCTATCTTTGAAGGAAAGCGAGTCTTGGATGTAGGCCATACAAAATGAGATGATGACCTTAAATAGTTGTGACAGTTAGAATCTTGTCAATTTTTCCAAAGGAAGGGAGCCCATTAGATACAAGTGGGTATTATAAAGAAGTTGTGAGTAGATGGCTAGTGAGAGTTATACAAGGATAGACTAGTGGCCAAGACATACTCCTAGAGAGACAAAGTTGATTATGGTAAAATTCTCTCATATTGCTAATTGACTTCTACTAGATTCCTATTATCTATTGTTGCTTATGATTTTGAGATAGAGAAAATGGATGTTAAAATTAGTTTCTTGCATGGGGATCTTGAGGAGGAAATTAATATGTGAAAACCTAATAGTTTTCTGTTGCAATAAAAAGAAAAAATGGTTTATATGTTAAATAGATCTTTGTGCAGTTTGAAACAGTCACCCGAGATGCGATACCAAAAGTTTGATGCTTTTTTGTTGATATTGGTTATCTTAGGAGAGAGGAGGATCACCGTGTTTACACTAAATTTATTGTAGATTAGGTACTAAATTTTGTCTTATTTGTTGATGACATGTTATTTATTGGGATGGAAATCAACAAAGATTCAGTTCACAAAAATCTTTGATTAAGTTAGAGTATGTTGATAGTATTTTACAAAGGTTTAATATGCATGATTGGACAATAGTTAGTATTCCATTTCCAATTGATACTAAGTATATTTTAGACATGTGTCCTAAATTTGATTATTTTGAGGAGATGTCTAAGGTTTTTTATGCTAGTGTCATTGGTAGCTCTTGATGTATGCAATGGTTTGCACTAGACCAAAGATAGCCTAAACACTAGAAGCTCTGAGAAGGTTTATATATAATCTCAATAAAGAGCATTGGAGTTTTATTAAAAGGGCGTTTAAATATCTATGAGGTACTTCTAATTACCATTTGGTTTATCATGACATTGATGATTTGGTTGATCCATTGGACATATAGGTGTTTATTGATGCAAATTGGGTACATCTTGGATAGTTAGAGGTTCACTAATGGCTATGTATTTACTTTGTTTAGATGAGCAGTAAATTGGATGAGTAATATATATCGTACAATTTCATTTTCCACCATTGAAGAATAGTATATGGCTAGTAAACATGTCTCTAAAGAGGTGATATGGTTACAAAGACTTGATAGTGGTATTGGTTTCAATTGTAGGGTTGTGAGATTGGATGTGATAGTTAGAGTGTTTTTATTTGGCCAAAAATTAAATGTATTATGCTTATACTAAGCATGTTGATGTTTAGTATCACTTTGTGTGAGAAATGGTTGAGAATGGTAAGGTATTGATAGAAAAAGTTGACACTTTAGATAATGTTGCAGATTCTCTTATGAAACTAATAATAATGGATTAGTTCTTTTGGTGTAGGAAGGTCATAGGCCTTGATAATTGTGCTTGATTTTATTATTTGTATCTCTTGGATGCAATTTCAACATATAATGTCAAGTTGGAGAATGTTAGGATATACAACATTAACCTTGCATTCGCGTGTCTCCATGTTCCTCATAAATTTTTCTAGGGGACATGAGGGAAAAAACCATTTAATATTTTTATTCTGTGACAAATTGTAATTGCATCTTCAAGATGTAAACATAGTTTGGTGATGGAGATAAAGAAAAAATGGGCAAAGATGTCTCCTAGGCATCCACTTTTGGGAACGTGAATAGTCATGAGTTGGGTGTTCAAGATCGGAAGGTGAAAGGTTGTCCATTGTGTGATCCAAAGAGCCATCAAGTAGTTATGAAGCATGTGACAAGTGAAAGACTTGAGTGGTTGGGTTAGGTTCCCATGTGGGATCCATGTGAAATATATTATTTTATTATCATCTATTTTATATCCATTATCCTAGGTATGGGATTTTGCAAGTGGTTTATTGCTTCTTATTATGGGATACCACAATGGTTTTCCCTCTCACAAGTTTCTTTAAATTGGAACCATGAGATGGTAGTGATATTAGTTGAGTTCATATAGGTAACAGGGTGTTGCCAAGTTGAAAAGAGGAGAGTAGTGAAGTTTATTTTTGTATGTAATATACTTTCCCTCTTTCTCATGTGGAGTTTTTTTCAAAAGGGTTTCTCCATGCAAATCAATGTCCCCATGGTTTGTTAATTTCCCTATTAAGTTGAATGTGCAATCACATACATAAATCAGATTTGGCAATCTCATTTTTTAATTTATATACACACACAAGTTAATATTGCAATATTTCTTCACCTTGGGCTTAATAGGCCCTTGGTCATAGCTACCTAAGCAAGGAGCAAAGGTATTACACCAAGGCAGTGTTATATGAGATTTTAGACTTAGATGATCCTAAATTAATAATGAATTTAAGAGACCATGTACCGAATTGAAGAAGAAAAATAGGAGAGCACAAAGATAGAGGTTCAACAACCATAGAGGAGCAAAAGGAATACATGAATCCTTTATATGAGAATGCAACAACCGCTATTCAAGAAGAAAAAATAGGAAATTTGTAGGACATCTATAGATTTACAGACACTTCAAAGAAGTTAATATACATTTTGAGCATCCCTACAAGTAGATATTAGAAAACTAAGAATATTATGATGTGGTCTTCCAAGATGGCTAGTATAAGAAGTATGCAAAGGAGAAAAATGCTTTAACAAGCACCATGTTTATTTTTATCTTGCTAAAATATGTTAGAAAATAAAGAAGCTTATGAGGTGGACTCCCAGGATGGTTGGTCTAAGAAGTATGTATAGGAGAAGATGTAAAGAACAAAAATATACTGATAGGGGGAGGGGTAAATGAGTATATACCAATTTTAACTTTAAAACTAATGCAATATTGAAGACATTACCACATATCACATTTTCATTAAATAGATTATGCAACTAATAAACACAACCGCATATCAACTCATGAGAACACCATATTTATTTGAAGATCTACAAGGGAAAAACAACTATGAGAATAGTTTATTGGATCTACTACCCAAATACAACCTCACAAAAATAGTAAATAATTCACAATGATTTTTTTGGCATCAAACCATAGGAATTTCAACCTAGGATGGAGACATCAATCCCCAATCTAATTTGCAAGCACCAATCTACAGGATGTACCAATCTCCTAATCCAAAGAATTAGGCACCAAATTAGATAATGAGGCAACAACCTCAATCACAAATAACATATAATTGTAGTGTCATATAATTGCGACCCTAGCAATTTACAATTGCATTAGGGTCCTCATGCATGCGAACTCAAATCATCTAACCTGATCAGAGACTAGAGAGTGCTCGGCTTGCAAAAATAGCTTCTTCCTTGGCCTCTGCATCACCTTGACTGCATTCTTCCTTGGAGAATGCCCCTGTCCCTACCCTATTTTAGGATAGGACCCTTCCTAGAGCATGTCTTGTGGGTTGTGCCTCGGGTGGGAAACCTCCCCGATGTCATCCCATGACGAATTTAAAATCCACTAACATGTATTTAAGGGGGAATTCGCTCTCTCATTTGCATAAGTTGGATGGGTGGGAAATTCACAAGCGATCAAGAGCATTCAAGCATTCATTTCCAACATTGAGCATTCTCAAGTCTCCCTTTAAGGCTAGGTGTTGCATTCAAGTCAAGGATCCAACCATTGAAGATGAGATTGATTCCAACATACAATTCCACACAAACATTTCTACTAAAACCTCCCTTGAGGTGACTTACAATTCAGTCTTTCATTTACATCTACTTGCAAGTACTTTCTTTCATTACTTGGTTAATTCCAAAACTGGGGTTTGACCTAAAGGCAAATCCCCAATCCCAACCCCTTTTCCTCTCTTTTTTGTGTGTAGGTTGCAAGTGTGCAACTGTACTTTCAGATTCGGGCTTCATTTGTAGAGGCCGAAAAACGCTTCATTCCACGGATTTTTCTGAGGACCGTGTACATTCCCGCCACAGTCCGAGCAACTTTTCGTCAAATTTGCAGGGTGACTTCGTCTTGACATTTTACTACCAGATCTAGGTGCACAACTTCATCCCATATTCTGATCTCAAGTTATAATTGATTCTTTGTCACTTTTGCACTACATAATCTAATCAATTCCTTTCCAAATCAAACAAAGGAAGAAGGGATCATCCTAACATTCTTAATTCATTCAAAATTCAATCTACCATCTTTGTGTGGAGATTGAATCTAGTGAATTATCCCTTATCTTCCTAATGTAATGGTGAAAAGTGCTTGAAGGATAATCAACAGTGAAACTCTCATCTCTCTTTGAGGGAAAGGGTTAGTTTTTCTCTTGATCTATCACTCATCATTTTTTGCACCATTACATTTTGGTGAACCCGACATGGAGCATGCTTTCCTTTGAACAACATTGCATATTTTTCATTTACAAGTTTCAAATTTCTGCAGGCTTAATGGTTAAATCATTAAAAACCCTAGTTTTAAAATTAAAATTAAACTTGTGATTTGTAAAAATTGCTTGTGGTTATCTTAGATCTGAAAATTTGTTTGTTTGTCAAATTCAATTTCCTCATTGTCTTGTTCAATTTGCAATTCAAATTTACAAAATTAAGACGTTACTTGTTAAAACCCTAATTTTCAAAAATCATCTTGAACTTGTGCAAAAATTGGATTTCAATTTAATTTTCAGATTTGTGATTGTTTTTAGATTTGTCTTCAATCTTACAATTCAAATTTCAAAATTAAGTGGTTAGGTCATCAAACCCTAATTTTTAAAATTAATTGGATTTTGTGTGAATTTCAAATCAATTTCATTTACATTCAGATTTCTAAACATTTTACAAGGTGTCCCTATCCATTAGGTTTGACCCTTTTTAAAATAAAAATTCAATTCCTCTTTTTCTTGAAAACCCTAATAGGGTCCTATTTTCACATTTGCGTCTTCATTTCTCACATCTAGAGATCATAAAATTCGCTAATTTTTAGGGGTTAGCTTTAAAATCATCATAATATCCTAATGTCATGCCTATCAAGAGTTGTGCCAAAACCCTAGGTTACTCACAACCTCCAACACAAGTCAATTCCTCTATTCCTTTGACTAATCCTATGACTAGTATTCCTAATTTCACACCTAACATCATGGCTACTTCAACTCAAAATGTCATTCCTACAACCATAGGTCATGGGGGAAATCTCTCTTATTCTTTTAATCCTCCATTGATACCTATGTATTCCATGAGTGTTCCTATTATTCCTCAACCAATCAGTGTGACACAAGGGGGTAATTCTTTCAACAACTTTATTCCTCCTTTAAGTGTCCCTTTTCCTACACAATCATCACCAATGCCTACTTATCATAGTGTCCCACCACCTTATTCTCAGTCCATTCCTTCTATCAACAACATCACACCACCTTCTCAATCACCTATGTCTAACATGAATTCTTCCACCGAAATGACAATTAACAATCTTTCTCAAACTTCGTCTTCTTTACAACAACAAATTGCTTCTATGAGTCACTCCAAGTTTAATTAGTGTGCCCACCTTTGATATTGTGATCCCACTTTCTCTTGATATTGTTAAAGACATGCCACCTAAACATGTTGAGATCCATCAATTGGAACTCTATAACGGAAAAGGTAATCCCCTTACGCATGTCAAAACATTTCAAACCTTGTGTACTGATTTTGCTTATGATCAACGATTGCTTGCAAAACTGTTTACAAGAGCACTAAGGGCTAAGGCTTTACAATGGTATTTCTCTCTGCCTTCCTATTCTATCACTTCATTTCAACAACTAGCAAATGCTTTCATACAACCATTCCAAAACAACATTGGTCCTAAAATCTCTTTGACCGATTTAATGCATTGTAAACAAGTTGTTAAAGAGAAAGTGACTAATTTCATTGGTAGATATAAGCATTTGTGTGCTCAAATTTGTTTTTATGTGCCTGGTAATGATATTCAAAGAATTTTTATTTTTAATTTACAAAAAAATATCAAGGAAAAGCTTCTTTTGTCTAAGTTTACTTCCTTTTCGCAGTTGTGGGAAACACTCCATAATTATCAACTAGCTATGAGTCAAATGGAGAAATCTGCTCCCATGGCTTCGAGTGATAACGGGGAGAGTTTTCAACAACCATTGCGAAGTTCAAACCAACAAAAAGATTTATCAAGTTCAATGATCCAATCAACAACAACCATGTGAATGCTACAATAGGTGTGCCTCTTATTTCTAAATTTTTCCAAAGAGAAAGACAATTTACTCCTTTGAATGAATCTCTATATAGTATTGTGTCTCAATTATTGCATAGAAATGTTATCAAACTTCTTCCTATAAATCAGGTCGATCCTTCCAACTTTGCTTCTCCTCATTTTGATAATAATTCCTTTTGCCAATTTAATCATCAACCTGGTCATGATACTGAGAAATGTTTTGCATTGAAAAATAAGGTTCAAGACTTGATTGATAATAATACTATATTTGTGGTAGGTGTGAATGATAAAGGGAATAAATTAGTTGCTCCTTCTAATCAACATCTTAAGATTTTCATTGATCCCTTGCCATCTCATACCTCTAATGTTATTGAGATTGTGCCTAATTCTCTCACTTCTGAAGCATTCATTTGTATAGCTCCAAACTTGGTTAATATGTTAGAAACACAAGATACGCCTAAAGATCCTTGTATTAAATTTGACCCTAGTGAGACCATTAGAGCACATGATGGCTCTTTATACATAGTTGCAAAGGTTAAGGATATTCCTTTTCGTGGTGCCCTGAATGATCCCTCTTGCATGGTTAATATCATAACTGAAGAGTATCTTTTCACTTTACAATTGTATAAACTAATATATGATGTTTCTAATGTAGTTGTGAAGTTATTTGATGGTTTCTCTTGTCCTACCATTGGGTCTATCACCCTTCCCGTTGAAATTCATAGTAAATCCTTGGATATTGACTTTGTTATCATACCTTCTTTTGAGAAATTCTGTGTGAAGTTGGGCTATCCTTGGTTCTCTTCCATGAAGGCTATTTCTTCTCCATTCCACAAGTGTCTTAAATTTCCTCATAAGGGACAAGTCATAACCTTGAACCATTGCTTATTTCGTCCATCTAAAATAAGCCCCGGTGTTCCTATTGATCTATTTTGGCCTCAACAATTTCAATCTCTTCCATCAAGGAGCGATGCTCTTTTTCAATCTTATCAAAAAGTGAAGAACGATATGATCTTATCCTTAAGTCAACCTAGATGCCAACACTTGACATTCCTATTATTCTTCAAGATGAGGTTCTTCCCCTCTCGGATAGAACTAATCTTCCTCCTATGGATGTGACTTTACCTTCTCTTAAGGAGAACACCAATATTCTTCCTAAGGTTAGACCTATCCCTCCTCCCCATGATGGACTTGGTCTCCTCCCTACACCTAATATTCCTCCTTTCTATGGCATAGTTCTACCTCTTTCCTCTTATCTAGGGAAGAGGCCTGCCTCTCCTATTGTTCAACCAAAAAGACCTCAACCTCAACCTTCCACTATTAAGGAGAATACCATTCCTACTTCTTCAAATGTTCCTCCTCCTTCTTATCCTTCCACTAAGACTTGATAGAATGGTTGTGAGAGAGAACATCGAAAAAGACGTCATGTTCGAGCTCGTGAAGCTATGCCTCAAAATACTCAATCTCCTTAGACTCTGACAATTGACATGATTCCCTTTTGTCCTAAGCAATATGTTCCACCTACATCTCCAAATCATAAGTTGCATAAAACATGTGATGGTTTTACTTCTATTTGTGTTCTTGCTCCTCTTTCTCGAAACTTTGATGAAGAAATGGGTGAAAAAATTATTCATAAGGGCAATACAACTCCTAATGCTTCAGATAGTGAGTATGGAAATGTTGATGTGGACAAACATTTATCGGACGAGTTTTCACAAACTTTAATCCTAGCTTCTAGAATCGAACAAAATGACTTACAACATGAACATAGTCCTTGTTTGGATCTTGTGATAGGTCCATCTACTATGCTTGATATTGCTCCTCTGGCATGTTGCTCGCCTTCAAAAAATAGTGATCGACATGATCAGGAGGAGGATGTCGTGCTAGATTAGCAATATTAGCACTGCAGCTATTTCTCTCTCCTTTCTTTCTCTTTTGTGACCATTCTTCTATATGTATCCCTAATCTTCTATTTTGTTCCCTTAATGTCTACTTGGGGACGATGCAAAGCATTGAGATCTTTTCTTGGTCTCTTTCATGTTGACTCAAAAGACATCCTCTCTTCCCTTTCTTCTAAGGTAGTGTCCTTCTTTAGGGAATGAAGATTATTATATGCATATACATACATGATATACATGAGTTATCATACAACATACTGACCTAGAGGAAAATGACACTACCTCATGTTTTGTGTTCATTATCCTTGGATTTATTCCTCGATTGGGGGCTAAATCCTCGCGATAACGTTCTCCTTCCTTCTCTCTCTTCGGTGTATCCTACCTTAAAGCAATCACTACCGATAAGGCACGTGAGATCGCTTTAACGTGGGGGAATATACTCTTCTCACATTTTCCTTCTTGTGATTCTTAGAATTACTTAGTGAACTTTGTTTTTTTTTGTAATCTTTGTATCCTTGCTTTCATGACTCATGGTGAAGGGAACTTCGCTACTTGCAGTCATGGTTCTCTCCTTCTCAATCTTCCCTTTTACTTGGTCAATCAAATTCGTAAGATCCTAAGTCCATTGGGGGCTTGGCGCATCTTACCTCCTTGACGTGGTGAAAGTCTTTCAATTTTGTTTCCTTTTACTTTACTGACAGTATTGGCATACGCTTATACTCCTGCTAAAGTGGGGGATAAATGTAGTGTCATAAAATTGCGACCTTGGCATTTTATGACTGTATTAGGGTCCTCACACATGCAAAATTGAATCCTGTAGCCTGATCGGAGACCAGAGAGTGCTTGGCTTGTGAAAATAGCTTCTTCCTTGGCCTCTGCATCACCCCAATTGCATTCTGCCATGGAGAAAGGGGTAGGATAGGGGCATGACACCCTTTTCCTCGCAGGATAGGGGCGTTGCGCCCCTGTCCCTACCCTATATTAGGACAAGACCCTTCCTAGAGCATGTCTTGTGGGTTGTGCCTCAGGTGGGAAACCTCCCCGATGTCAACTCGTGATGAAATTCAAATCCACCAACATGTATTGAAGGGGGCATACTCTCTCTCATTTGCATAAGTTAGATGGGTGGGAAATTCACAAGCCATCAAGAATTCAAGAGCATTCAAGCATTCTTTTCCAGCATTGAGCATGCTTGTACGATTCCATACAAGCATTTCTATCAACATTGTTACTACAATATCCCTTGAGGTGACTTACAATTCAGTCTTTCATTTACATCTACTTACAAGTACTTTCTTTCATTACTTGGTTAATTGCAAAATTGGGGTTTTACCTAAAGGCAAACCCCTAATCCTGACCCCTTTTCCTCTCTTTTCCGTGTGTAGGTTGCAGGTGTGCAACTATATTTTCGGATTTAGGCTTCATTTACAAAGGCTGAAAAACACTTTGTTTCACGGATTTTTTGGAAGACTGTGTACATTCCCGCCACAGTCCGGGCAACTTTTCATCAAATTTGTAGAGTGACTTCGTCTTGACATTTTACTACCAGATCTAGGTGCACAACTTCATCCCATATTCTGATCTCAAGTTATAATTGATTCTTTGTCACTTTTGCACTACATAATCTAATCAATTCCTTTCCAAATCAAACAAAGGAAGAAGGGATCATCCTAACATTCTTAATTCATTCAAAATTCAATCTATCATCTTTGTGTGGAGATTGAATCTAGTGAATTATCCCTTATCTTCCTAATGTAATGGTGAAAAGTGCTTGAAGGATAATCAACAGTGAAACTCTCATCTCTCTTTGAGGGAAAGGGTTAGTTTTTCTCTTGATTTATCACTCATAATTTTTCGCACCATTACATTTTGGTGAACCCGACATGAAGCATGCTTTCCTTTGAACAAGATTGCATATTTTCCATTCACAAGTTTCAAATTTCTATAACCTTAGTGGTTAAATCATTAAAATCCCTACTTTTTAAAATTAAAATTGAACTTGTGATTTGTAAAAATTGCTTGTGGTTATCTTAGACCTGAAAATTTGTTTGTTTGTCAAATTCAATGTCCTCATTGTCTTGTTCAATTTTGCAATTTGCAATTTACAAAATTAAGACGTTACTTGTTAAAACCCTAATTTTCAAAAATCATCTTGAACTTGTGCAAAAATTGGAATTCAATTTAATTTTCAGATTTGTGATTGTTTTTAGATTTGTCTTCAATCTTACAATTCAAATTTCAAAATTAAGTGGTTAGGTCATCAAACCCTAATTTTTAAAATTAATTGGATTTTGTGTGAATTTCAAATCAATTTCATTTACATTCAAATTTCTAAACATTTTACAAGGTGTCCCTATCCATTAGGTTTGACCCTTTTCAAAATTACAATTCAATTCCTCTTTTTCTTTAAAACCCTAACAGGGTCCTATTTTCACATTTGTGTCTTCATTTCGCCCATCTAGAGATCATAAAATTCACCAATTTTTACGGGTTAGCTTTAAAATCATCATAATATCCTAATGTCATGCCTATCAAGAGTTGTGCTGAAACCCTAGGTTACTCACAACCTCCAACACAAGTCAATTCCTCTATTCCTTTGACTAGTATTCCTACTTTGACATCTAATATCATGGCTACATCAACTCAAAATGTCATTCCTACAACCATAGGTCATGGGGGAAATCCCTCTTCTTCATTTAATCCTCCATCGATACCTATGTATTCCATGAGTGTTCCTATTATTCCTCAACCAATTAGTATGATACAAGGGGGTAATTCCTTCAACAACTTTATTCCTCCTTTAAGTGTTCGTTTTCCTACCCAATCATCACCAATGCCTACTTATCATAGTGTCCCACCACATTATTCTCAGTCCATGCCTTCTTTCAACAAAATAACACCACCTTCTCAATCACCTATGTCTAACATGAATTCTTCCATCGAAATGACAATTAACAATCTTGCTCAAACTGTGTCTTCTTTACAACAACAAATTGCTTCTATGAGTCACTCCAAGTTTAGTGTGCCCACCTTTGATGTTGCGAGCCCACTTTCTCTTGATATCGTTAAAGTCATGCCACCTAAACATGTTGAGATGCCTCAATTGGAACTCTATAATGGAAAAGGTGATCCTCTTACACATGTCAAAACATTTCAAACCTTGTGTACTGATTTTGCTTATGATCAATGATTGCTTACAAACCTGTTTACAAGAACACTAAGAGATAAGGATTTACAATGGTATTGCTCTTTGCCTTCCTATTCTATCACTTCCTTTCAACAACTAGCAAATGCTTTCATACAACACTTTCAAAACAACATTGGTCCTAAAATCTCTTTGTCTGATTTAATGCATTGTAAACAAGGTGTTAAAGAGAAAGTGACTGATTTCATTGGTAGATATACGCATTTGTGTGCTCAAATTTCTTTTCATGTGCCTAGTAATGATATTCAAATAATTTTTATTTCTAAATTACAAAAAGATATCAGGGAAAAGCTTCTTTTGTTCGAGTTTACTTCCTTTCCAAAGTTGTGGGAAACACTCCACAATTATCATCTAGCTATGAGTCAAATGGAGCAATCCACTCCCATGGCTCCAAGTGATAAGGGGGAGAGTGTTCAACAACCATTTTCAAAGTTCAAACCAACAAAAAGATTCATCAAGTTCAATGATCCAATCAACAACAACCATGTGAATGTTACAACAAGTGTACCTCATATTTCTAAATTTTTCCAAAGAGAAAGACAATTGACTCCTTTTAATGAATCTCTGTATAGTATTATGTCTCAGTTATTGCATAGAAATGTTATTAAACTTCCTCCTATAAATGAAGTCGATCCTTCCAAACATGCATC
The DNA here is from genome assembly GCF_030272615.1 of Cryptomeria japonica. NCBI lineage: Eukaryota > Viridiplantae > Streptophyta > Pinopsida > Cupressales > Cupressaceae > Cryptomeria > Cryptomeria japonica. The sequence goes on along the minus strand of NC_081407.1, from coordinate 90,559,374 downwards.
TCCTAACTTTGATAACAATTCCTTTTGCCAATTTAATCGTCAACCTGGTCATGATATTGAGAAATGTTTTGCATTGAAAAATAAGGTTCAAGACTTGATTGATAATAATACTATATCTGTGGCAGGTGTGAATGATAAAGGGAATAAATCATTTTCTCCTCCTAATCAAAATCTTAAGATTTTCACCGATCCCTTGCCATCTTATACCTCTAACATTATTGAGATTGTGCCTAATTCTCTCACTTTTGAAGCATTCATTTGTATGGCTCCAAACTTGGTTAATATGGTAGAAACACAAGATACACCTAAGGATCCTTGTATTACATTTGACCCTAGTGAAACCATTAGAGAACCCGATGGCCCTTTATACATAGTTGCAAAGGTTAAGGATGTCCCTTGCCATGGTGCTATGATTGATCCCTCTTGCATGGTTAATATCATAATTGAAGAGTATATTTTCACTTGACAATTGCATAGACCACTATATGATGCTTCTAATGTAGTTGTGAATTTATTTTATGGTTTCTCTTGTCCTACCATTGGGTCTATCACCCTTCCTATTGAAATTCATAGTAAATCCTTGGATGTTGACTTTGTAATCATACCTTCTTCTGAGCAATTCTGTGTGAAGTTGGGCTATCCTTGGCTATCTTTCATGAAGGCTATTGCTTCTCCAATCCACAAGTGTCTTAAATTTCCCCACAAGGAAGAAATCATAACTGTGAACCGTATCTTATTTTGTCCATCTGAAAGAATCCTGGTGTTCCTACTGATCTCTTGAGGCCTCAAAAATTTCAATCTCTTTCATCAAGGAGCGATGCTCTTTTTCAATCTTATCAAAAAAGGAAGAACAATATGATCTTTTCCTTAAGTCAACCTAGATTGCCAACAATTGACATTCCTATTATTCTTCAAGATGAGGTTCTTCTCCTCTCAGATAGAACTAATCTTCCTCCTAAGGAAAATTGTCCACCTACTCCTATGGCTGTGACTTTACCTTCTCTTAAGGAGAACACCAATATTCTTCCTAAGGTTAGACCTATACCTCCTCTTCATGATGGACTTGGTCTCCTCCCTACACCTAATATTCCTCCTTCTATGGTGCAATTCCACCTCCTTCCTCTTATTGAGAGAAGAGGTTTGCCTCTCCTATTGTTCAACTAAAAAGAGCTCAAGCTAAACCTTCCACTATTAAGGAGAATACCATTCCTACTTCTTCAAATGATCCTCCACCTTCTCAGGCTTCCACTAAAACTCGACGAAATCGTTGTGCGAGAGAAAGCCAATGAAGACATCGTCTTTGAGCTCGTGAAGCTATCCCTCAAAATACTCAATCTCGTCAGACTCTGACAATTGACATGATTCTATTTTCTCATAAGCAAGATGTTCCACCTACATCTCCAAATCATAAGTTGCATAAAACATGTGATGGTTTTACTTCTATTCATGTTCTTGCTCCTCCTTCTCTAAAATTTGATGAAGAAATGGGTGAAAATTATGTTATTCATAAGGGAAATACAACTCCTAATTCTTCTGATAGTGAGTATGAGTATGTTGATGTGGACAAACATTTATCGGATGAGTTTTCACAAATTTTAATCCTAGCTCCTAGAATCGAACAAAGTGTCTTATAACATGAGCATAGTCCTTGTTTGGATCTTGTGATAGCTCCATCTACTGTGCTTGATATTGCTCCTATGGCATCTTACTCACCTTCCCGAAATAGTGATCAACAATATCGACAGGGGGATGTTGTACTAGATTTGCATTATTAGCACTGCAGATCTTTCTCTCTCCTTTCTTTCTATTTTGTGACCATTCTTCTATATGTACTAATACATTTGGACTAGATTTTCGACTGAGGTTTCCGATGGAGAAGGTATATTGTGGCCAAATTTGATTTTTTTTGAAAAAAAGCCCACATTTGTCATAATTCCGATGGAAATTTCCCATTTGGTTTCGACGAAGAAGGCATTAGCAATGAGAATTTTCTTTTTTTCAAAAAAGTGCTCGAGTTCATCATAATTCTGACGACAATGACCATTACAAAATAAAAAAAGAGGCAGGAAATTCATTTGTGAATTGCAATCCCTCATAGGCGTTCGTGGTGAATTCAATCCCCAAGAACATCAAACCCGTGTCGAAGGAAATCCCACGCAGGAGGTAGATTCAAATCGCCCTAGTTTTTAAATTCATGTTGCAAAAAATATACATGTGGTGGTTAATTGTCCTAGTTTAATCTCGTAAAACCATAGAACTGTGTTTGAGGAGTGAGCATTTAATTTTGTAGCAGCAATCCCTTCCTCCCGTATATGTGCGTGTTGATTGTTCATGAGATCACATCTCTTTGCAGCATCGTATGAAACAATTCATGAGCCTTGTACATGTTTCCACATTTTGCATTCATGTCAAGTAGGGGATTTGCAAGTACAACACCTAACAAAATTCCTCTATCAGTTATGCTTTGATTGATGTCCATACCCTATTCCAAAGCTCCCATTTTTGCACAGGCAGGGAGGATGCTAGCAAAGGTTGTGGAATTTGGCTTTATGCCTTCCAATTTCATTTTCTTGAAAGTGTCTAAAGCATTTTTGACAAATCCATTTTGTGCATTTCCAGCAATCGTTGCAGTCCACAAGACAACATTTCTTTCAGGCATTCTATCAAATAGTTCACGTGCCTTGTCTATGCTTCCACATTTTGCATACTTGTCTACCAGGGCAGTTACAACTACAACATCTGACAAAATTTCTCAATCCTTTATGCTTCGATGAATGTCCATACCCTGTTCCAAATCTCCCATTTTGGCACAGGCAGGGAGGATAGTAGCAATGGTCGTGGAATTTGGCTTTACACCTGCCAATTGCATTTGCTTGAAAGTTTCTAAAGCCTTCTCAACAAATCCATTTTGTGCAGTTGCAACTACATCTGACAAAATTCCTCTATCTTTTATGCTTTGATGGATGTCCATACCCTGTTCCAAAGCTCCCATTTTGGCAAAGGCTGGGAGTACGCTAGCAAACGTAACTAAATAAATGCAATGATCAGATCCAAAGACATCAAACCACTACTAACAAAACCAAGAGTCTAAAATATGATAGGGAATAGTGTGAGCTGTCCTAAAATAAAATATTTTATTTTCAATTTCAACTAAAACATAATTACTTAGCCATTTAATGTTATTAATAAGTGTTTAATTTATGAAAGAGATAAATGGTTGGCTACAAGTACATGAGTTAGTAAATGCACACAAATAAATGAATTTGATATTCAAAACTATCTGCAATGAATTCAATTCTTGTCCATTAGTCATTTATGTTTGCAATAAGCATCTTTCTTTGTTTTTCTTAATCTTTATTCATAGTTATGTGCATATTTCACATTCTATAATTAGGATATCAATTGCTACGGCTGAACACTAGCATGATGTTTGTGTTGTGGTATAGATGCGTGGAAACATAATTATGGGATTGTTATATTATAGAGATCATAAATCTAGATATCGCATATTAGTTCTAGCTCTTCTTGGATTGAGTCTAAAGTTGACATACAGTCATAAAGCTATTAGCAGATCTATCCATTTCTAGTAAAGACAATTGAGAAAGTCATTTTGATATTGAGAGTTTCTTATCTATTTACCTATTGATCATTATTAAGCCATAATATTTAGGTCTATTTATCTCTCTTGCAAAACCTCTGTAAGTGTCCTAGATTGTCCCTACTACTCACTCTTCAATGAAATAGTGGAGTTCTAAAGATTTGTTGCACAAGATGGTGTTGAACGTATCAACAAGGCTAGCATGGAAGGCATGTTCAAGCTTCCACTTGCACAACTTACAACAAATGATTTGTTGATAGAAGAAATTCTTGAAATAGGAATACAATCAAAAGGCAAGGAAGTACATACAAACCTCCTCAGTTGAAAGTAAAATCTGTGTATAAAAAGAGTATATTGAATCCCAATCCATAAACACTATAGAGATACCGATGGATACTTAATTGGATGTAGCATGTCGCACCAAAGTTGTTAGAGTATGCTAAGCTAGTACATAATGTTTCTTAAAGCCACATTAGTATTTTACCCAGATCATTATCTACCAAAACTAACTATAGTAATCCTTTTGAGGATTCATTTCATGGTGCTAGATCTTCATTTAGTTCCACTTCTTGTTGGTGAAAATAATAGTTATTTCTTGAGGTAGATGAATATCAAATCAACAAAGGACAAGACCCTTTCTAGAATAGAACAAATTCTACTCCAACAAAAGATCATGGGGGTTTCACTAGAGATATTGAATAAGAGATAGACTTCTACTGCTGCATTAAAAGCATTGGCATGTTCTTCATTTATTGATGTAAACTCTCTATGACGCCACCACAATCAACAAAGGTGTAAAAAGTTGTTTGCAATGCATAGATTTTTAGGATTGTCCTTTGAGAAAATAAAATTGAAGTATGGAAGCAGGATCTGCCAGCTCCTGAGGGAATCTTGATGAAAAATAACTGTAAAATATTTGGGCGAGCTTATATGCAAAATAATCAAACTATAAATCTAAATTCAATAAGATGCTATGTCCAATGATGATAATTTTTATTTTCTTGCCTATGAAGAAAGACCATGCCAGACAATATCAGCGAACAACAAAATAAGGAGACAATTGCTAGATTGTGGTCTAACTTGAAAAGAAAAGGTGATAGAAAATGTTATTGTTCATGCAAAATTTGTAAGGGGTTAAAGACTAGAAGACTTCTAATCAAAACAATGAAGAAACATTGTAGGCTGCATGGTTACATTGAAGGTGAACATGATTATCATCAATTGGTAATTTTTTCATTATATCGTGGCGACAATTTATATACATAATAAATCACGTGATGATGAGATCATGATCATGGTTTATTTGTTCCTATCAATTTTATATAGGTCGAGCACCCTAGAGCACATGGTATGGATCAACACAACCCTGAGAATATGGTTTTCGAAGTGGACGAACATGGAGGTGTGAATATCGAAGTTGAAGATAATGATCCCATGAAAGATGATGATCATGAGCCAGAAAACACAATTGAAGATGATGGTACAAATACATTGATCCATGACTCATTTAGTAATCGCACAGTTGATCATGATGATGAATATGACCTTGTTGTTGTTCATGATGTCCCTCTACTTGAGAAGGAATCTGAGGCCCTTTAGGAAGGCTCGCAGACAACTCTTCTCTCCGCTGTATTGTTGTTGGTGAACTTGAAGGTTATGAATGGTTTATCCAACATAACAATGTCACGTATGTTAAGGTATGTCATATATGTCATAATAAACTGTGAATCATGTTGTACCATTAATATTCTTTATTATAATAAATTATATTTTTTCGCTATAGATTGATAGGTAAGTTTTTGTTACCACCATCAAATATTCTACCTCGCTCATACCGAGAATTATCTGCCGTTATGAAAGATATTGGAATGGAGTATCAAGCAATAGATGCTTGTCCCAATGATCATATTATATGTCACAAACAACATAAATTTTGAACTGAATGCCCTGAATGTCATATCAGTAGATATCGAACAGATCAAATAACAAAAAGGGTTCCTCGCAAGGTTCTTTGCTATATTCCCATTATTCCACGTATGCAACGATTATTCAAGTGCACTAGCTTGGCACAATTTATGGATTACCATGCATGCTATAGAAGTTGAGATGACATTATTTGAATTCCTGTGGATGGTTTAGCATTTATAGACATAGAGGAAAAGTGGCCACACTTTAAAGAAGAACCTCGTAATCTCAAGCTTTGATTGGCAGCAGACGGTGTCAATCCATTTGGAGAGATGAGATCTGTTTACTCAGTGTGGCCTGTTTTTGTTATCAACAATAACATTCCTCCATGGATGTCAATAAAGAGGGAGCACATAATGTTGGCAATGATTGTTACAGGTATTTTATCATTTAAATATAGTCGTCTAAATTTAATTATAAAATTGCAGTAAAATGGTCATAATAATTATGTAATGTTTTTGTTCATTCGATTAGGTAAGTACCAAGTTAAAGATATGAATGTATATATCGAGCCTCTTATCAACGAGTTGCTGGAGTTATGGAATGGTGTCGCTATGTATGACGTCTCTAGACCAATAGGACAAAGACAATTTCAATTCCATGCGATGCTTCTATGGACAATACACGATGCCCCAGGGCTAACACATTTTTGTGGTATGTTATAGTGTTTAAGTTGTGCATGAACATTATAATTCAAAAAATTATCATATTTAATCCAATTATACATTATCTTGTAGGTCTTCAAATAAAGGGAAAATTTGCATGTCCTGTTTGTGGTCCAAAGATGAAATCTCGTCATTCAAAAGTTTACGAAAGCAGGTGTTTGATGAGTATAGGCACTTTCTCCACAAAAATCATAAGTATCGAAATACTGAAAAACATCTTTTCAATGGGAAAGAAGAGAATACATCAAAGCCACGAAGAATGACACCTCACCCATGGAAGTTGGAATATAATAGAATTAATCGTCAAGTTAATACCATTCCATCTATTGGTTTGTCATAAAACATCTTTTCTATTTTGTTTTGTTTATTGATGATGTGATTGATGATCATGAAGGTCGTGAAGGCATAAATGACCACCTTCCTAAGGGAAGAAAAAGTTATCCCTGACAATTTAGTAGGTTGCCCTACTACGAGCAGTTACAAATTGTTCATTTGTTTGATAGTATGCATATTGGAAAGAATATAATAGAGATAGTATGATAAATATTGGATGGAAGGCGGGACAAAGAAAAAATTGTCAAAATATGTAGTGACATTCAGGATTCCAATCATGCAATGATAAATGTCATTCAATCAAATAGCCATGGAGACCACATTAATATAAGTGAGCTTACTTGGTTATTAACGGACCAGCAAAGCAATGCTATAAAAGAAGTCATATGAAAAATTTGATTTCCCACAGGATTTGCTGTGAACATAAACAATCTCATATCAAAGAAAAGTGAATTTGGGCCAGGGATGAAACGCATGATTGGCATACCTTCATTAAGGTAATTCATGTTCTTGTGTTTTTAGTATGTATTTAAGTATTGCACGTACGTGTACTTTTCATTATGTTACAAAAAAATGAAAAGATAATTTTATAATTGTTGCAGTACGTTCTACCTCTATCTCTCCCAGATGACTTTGACAATAATGTCAAGCAAGTCATATATGATCTTGGAAAATACATGAGGTAAGTAGTGATATTTGTTTAGTTTGTTGTATAGATATTATATTTGTGATTTGTTTTACTTGTTATGTAATATATTTTTTTGTGTCTTGAATACCTTGTAGGTGGTTGTCATGCAAAGAAATCTATAAAGACGATATAAAATATTGGAAGAGAAAAATTCCTCATTTAATGTGTGAAATGTAAAAGTGTCTACCTCCAGCTGTTTTCAATGCACAAGAACACTACCTCATACACCAAGTTGAGGAGATTGAATTGTGTGGACCTATACACACTAGGTCAATGTGGATGGTTGAGAGGCACTTGAAATTTTTGAAGGCTTTGGTTCAAAAAAGAGCACATCCTAAGGGTTCTATGGTGGAGGGATATATGGTATACCAGACTTGGTGTACATTTCTGAATATCTTCCTAAGTTTGCAACAAAGATCCACGTGGATTGCATTAGGGATCTCAACACCATTAACAAATTCAAATGGGAGTACTTGACGAGGAAAGGTAGATTGAGGAAATTGAGAGGTAATTATAAGATGTTATTGTATTTAATTAATTCTTAATCTTCAAAATAAATCGATTGTAAGATGTCTATTTATTTTTTTTACAGTTGGTCGAGAGTGGGATGCACTACATTTGTATATTGCAAACAATCTTGATTGGATGACGATATGGATTGAACGTTGTCAACATTCTAGACGCACGTTAACATGGGAAGGTGTGGCTTCATTGGTTAAAGAAGCACATCGTAATGGAGATTCCAATGTTACGCAAAGGGAAATTGCTTTAGCATATGGTTTAAGAGATAAACAGGTGCATATAAATTTATTAATCACCCATATGTTTATCAACTCACAATGCAATAAATTTTACATGTTTGACATATCGCAGGTCAAACACCACAATGCTATATGCTGCAATGCTCATAAATTTCGCATAAAAAAGTTGGATGACACGAAGAAAACTTGTGATTCTGGCATCACTGCAGTCTTTGAGGTGACAAATATTTCATCGAGAAATGACATTCATCCTCAACATTCTCAAAATCGATACTATGACATTTTGGATGATACACTTGAGTGTGACTTTAATTCCTTCAAATTAGTTTTGTTCGTTGTCAAATGGTACAAGCTATGATTGAATAAAAATGATCCTGATAGAACTATTATTGAACATGATAATGGTTTTATAATGCTAAATACAAGGTCATTTGAACCAGTTGGGGATGAGCCCTATGTTATTCCAAGCCAATGTGAGCAATTATTTTACTCAGAGGTTCCACATAAACCGGGTTGGTCATTTGTTGTTAGACATGATCCAAGAGGAAGGCCGATAAAGTATAATGTGATGGAAGAAGAAGATACCGAAGAAGAAGATACTGAAGAAGTAGAAGATGAAGTGGGCGATGAACACGATCGATAGTTTCTCAATGACGATGAAGAAGAAGAAGAAGAAGAAGAAGAAGAGGATGATGATGATGATGATGATGATGATGGTGGTGATGGTGATGGTGATGGTGATGGTGATGGTGATGGTGATGGTGGTGATGGTGATGGTGATGGTGATGGTGATGGTGATGGTGATGGTGATGGTGATGGTGATGGTGATGGATGGTGATGGTGATGGTGATGGTGATGGTGATGGTGATGGTGGTGATGGTGATGGTGATGGTGATGATGGTGATGATGATGGTGAAGATGTTGATGATGATGATGATGATGACGACGATGACAATGATGACGACGACAACGACGACGACGACGACGACGATGATGATGATGGTGATGATGATGATGATGATGATGATTTTTTATTACCTATGTTATGGATGGTGATTTATGATACATATGTGATGGATTACATGTTTATGATGACACATGATATGTGATGCTAATTGTGATGCTCAATTACATATATGATGACACATCATGTGATGCTTCTGATGCTTATGATACGTATGTATTTATTGTTTATCAACTTACAAATGTAGTAATTCTTATGATGCTCAATTGATGGTGTTGATTTCAGGTATAGTCCCTATGTGATGCTGTCACCCTTGGTGGGAACAGGTCATTGACTACAAACATCATCAACCATTTAGTTGAGGATCCTGCATAGTCTACATAAAGTAAAGGTAAGTAATTAAAAAATTTACAATGATTTTGATGACAACATCTTTTTATTATTTAATACTCTTTTTGTCTACAAAGTTCATTTTGTTCATGTTGTGTACTATGTAATTTCACTAACATTTTTTTATACTTTTTCTTTGTCACAGGCCGACATGGATCCATCACATATCACAAACAGAGATGTAGCTTGCGACACTTCTACTGAGTAGGTAAACCTCATTGTAATTGTACAAATTAGATAGAAGCAAACTGTTACATTATTATGTTCTTTTTTTTAGTGATTTATACTAATTTTATAATTGTTAATGATATTCTTGACATAGACGGATGTTCGGGGAAAGGGAAAGGGAGTTGCATTACCTGAGCACCTTTCTATGGATGTGGAATCATTAGGGTTAAGTAATGATGACCCTGAAGATCCCACATACCTTGTGAAATTCTTTAAAATGCCTCTTATAAAAATTAGAAAAGAGATTGTTGTTTTGGCAGCCGTTCATCCTACCACTGATGAGATACAACAGAGGGTGGAATTATTGTTTAAGACAACAAAAAACTTGCAAGTAAGCAGTAATGAAAGCTTTAATTATAAAAAAAAGTTCAATAATGGTTTATATTTTATTCTCTTTTATGTCATTAACTAAAATATGTACGTATTGTTTTTACAGTAATTTATCCGCCCTCATAAAAGTCGTTCCCACGATCAAGGTGTTGCAGGATCTTCAGGTGATGACAATTTTCTTGTATTATCACTTGCTTGGCTTAACACTCCGAGTACCCAAAACACATCATACTTGACACTGTCAATTTTCAAAATAAAGGTTCATCCTTGTTTACAATTCTTTCACTTTTCATATATTTAATGTATTACTCTTTAGGTGCTGTCAATGTTACTGTGCAAATGCCGCCACCGCCTCATCAGAGGTCACCCTCACTTGTATTGTCGACTGTAATGTCAATAATATGTAGCATGCAGACATCCTCTAGTGCACATCCTATTGGCCCGCCCACTGTTGGTAGATCCCTCTTTTGCTCTATCTTCTATCATGTGTTTATTTCCCTTCAAGCGTTCTTCCTTGAATTCTAATGCCATTTTCACAGTGGATTCATTTTTTGCAAGAGATGCACATGAGGATGTGCCAGAGGCGACTACTACTGATAACATACCATCATTTCCTGGATCTTCTCGTATTGTTAGTATGGGAACGTTGTAGGCCACATTGGTGGTGAACGACGAAGAAATGCTTCCCTTAAAGGTACAAAAGGTTCCAGGTACTTTAAAATTATTATTATATATACTCTAATTGTAATTTACTTTATTATATATACATCTTAGTGACATTGCATTGCAGATATTTGGGCCCACCATATGTAAAAGGTGGTACATCATATGTGAACTAACCCTTATCCACTTTTGATTTCATATCATTGCTAGAATAGTTTTCCTTTGATCCATTTCTTGAAGTGTAATAAATGTAGATTCAGTTCATTTCTGAATCTAACAGGTTTGTTTTTTTTGTAAAAGGTGGAATGACCAAGAAAAAAGGTTAAAAGATGAATTGACAAACCAAATGGTTGAGTGGTTTGGAAATGACACCTTTGACAAAACCAAGCTCCTTGAAAAAGCTGGCACATATCTAAAGTATGTGAGGGACCAATACAAGACCCATTTGGAGAGGAACCTAAAGTACGAGCATTCCCCCATGATTCTAGAGAGGGAGTGGAAGGACCTAATATTTGATGCCAAGGAGAGAATTGAAAGGAAAAAAGGAAATACACCACTAGACGCCAGAAGAAGGTACAAGATACTATTAAGAATGTAATTATGTACTAATTAATTACTCTTTATATTTATATAATCTAACATATTTCAAACTTTTTATAGACTGAGTGACACATCAAAGGCAACCAAGGCAAGGCAAGAAAAGCACGGGCAACACAAACTCAGCTCTGGTGGTTACATGAAACTTGCTGCACGAATTGTAAGTATCTCATGTAAATGAAATATTGCATCAAAATATTAATAAATTGCAAACGTTTTTTTTATCAAACAATGCAAGCAAAATTCATGGTACCAAGCAAAAATGCAGGGCTCTAAATTCAATAGAGCGCCCACAGAAGATGACAAGAGAATTACCTACCAGCAAGGCTATTCAGCCGTGGCTGATTGGCTACGAGAATTGAGTGGGCATACACAACATTCAAGTGCATCTGTCACACAGGTAAATATGGTAAATGGAAGTTGTTTCAAATTGAATACTTTACCAATAATCTAATTGATGTTGAGTTCCAACATAAAGTGACTATATTTGTTTTAAATAAGCAAGCAATGATAACAATGTGCATGTCATTGGAATGCAACCTGCTAATTGTGAAACACCACCTGCACATGAAGGTCCGGATGTGCATCCCAGTAGTGGAGGTATTCATTTGCTATTCAAATTTATTTATTTAGCTATTAATACAAGTATATATATCTTAATTTGTAATTAGAGTAGTAATTAAAGTAACCTTTTTTGTTAGTATTTTAGAGCATGTAGTCGGTGGTGAGAAAGTGGAGCATGATCTAGGTACACAACCTCAAGAACGTGATGTTCCCCACTCAGGTAAAGAGGACCACTGTTATTGCTTTAAACAAATATAATTGCAATTGGTGTTCAACATTAATGTAACCTTTAGTATTTCAACTCCAGATGATCTAGAGGGTGTTCAACATGTTGTGGTTGAGGCTACACAAAATGATGTGGCCCCATCAGGTAAAGAGCACAACAATTATGTTCTCTAAATTAATGAAATACTTGTAACAATAATATATATATTTTTTTGAATTTAACCCATTTCTTTGTTATTGTAGAGGACCCCCCTTCACTTCAGTGTCCTCGTCCTCAGTATAGGACTAGGCATACATTGAGATCACGAGCAGTTGGCAGAATATCTGCAGAGGGGGGAAATGATGAAGAAACCGATGTTCCACTTAGTCTTTTCATAGCTTCAAAGAAAAAACAAAGAAAGAAATGATTGTAATCTAACTAATTTGATAATGACTGATTTTTATGTGTTAGTGAATGTAATTATGTGCTAATTAATGGTTATGGATGATATGTGTTAATTAATATTGATGAATGTTGCGTGTTAATTAATGTTAATCAATGTTATGTGTTAATGAACGTTATGTGATATTAATGAATGAATGCTATATTTTATTAATGGTAGAAAGAATTAATGAATGAATGTTATAAGATGTTAACGAGGAATTTAGAGTGATGTTAAGGGGGGGGAGGGGCCAAATGAGCTTCCACCTTCACGTGGTTGGCCATATTAAGTAGAGAATATTAAACTATTCTTGAAACCAAGTGAAGCTCAACAAGGTAACACACTTTTCTTCATTATGTTGCACAGTTAATCTTATTGAATAATGTATATTGAATCTTAATTGCAGGGTGAAAGTGGAGCCAAAATGAACAACAACACCACAAGTTGCTGGGTATAATGAACTCCCATATTGTCTTGTCTATACATGAACAATATGAGTTGCTTCTAGTGTTGATATCCAAGGTAGGATTGCAAAAGTTATGAATATGCCTCATCCTTGTAAGTTTTTTTATTACTTGTAAGTAATGAATATGCCTCATCCTTGTAAGTTTTTTTATTACTTGTAAGTCATGAATATTGCTCTTTAGTTGATTAAAATTAAATAAAAATCTTTAATGAATACACAAAACTATATACATATGCAGGCGTACCATGGTTGAGATGGTCCAACTCCCTAGTCTCACTCTATGACTAAGCTCATGCCATATCTAAATCAAAGACATCTCAAATACATGGTCGGTGGAAAGCTCCAAAATGCCATTTTCATATATAAGCAAGACATACAAAATTGGGCAAAATCACCAAGAGAACGGTAAAAAGTGTGTTTGAGATTGTATCATGGATGATTTTAAGGATTGTATCATGGATGCAAAAAATCTCTTCATTAATCCTTGACTCATGATTGCTATAATACTTCTTTAGACTTCTCATGTCATTTGTTGCACTTCTTCACTATTTTGGACTGAGTTTCAACTATGAATTTGCCTTGACTTATGACTGTACCTAGCTTTGTCCTATCTTTGTAAGATTCCTCTTTGAATTGTGGTTGTAGCTTTGATAATACCTTTTTAATGTTGCACTATTTGTAAGGAGGACAACTCCTAATGCATGTTGCAAATTGTGTTCTAGTGACTGAGACTAACCTAATGCATCTCAGAATGGCATAAATTTCCAGGATGGAGATATAGCAAATGAGTTCAAGATTATTGTTGTAGAAATTATTCGATTTCAGTGCTTGAAATTTATGTATATACACTATTTATAGTCTATATATTTCCTACTCAGCTACTCCTATTGCTTTAAAATGAAATGTGAACTGATGAATTGTATTCTATAGATGACCAGTGCCTTTCTTCGTTGTTCAATTGAAATAACCCTAAATTACCCAAATGAAACCAGTAAAATATTTGAAAGCATACCAGAAGACAACACAAATTTTAGGCTCAAAGTTAATGGTCTATATATTTATATTCAATTTGGAAAATCTTACAAAACATAGATAGTTTTCTGTGAAACACTAGAAAAAACGCAGATAAATTTCTGCAGAGTTTCTTTACAAATTCTTGTGATCATTTTTCCTCTGTCTTGGTATCCATTTATAACATTATGGATGCATACAAGCTTCAGAAATCCCTAAGGAAAATTAGTTACAACCATAGCTTCTTTCAAGAAGCAGTTACAAGTCTTTTTCTGTCTCAATGACCTTTTCAGTTGGTAACTCTTCTGCAACATCTTCTAACTATACCAGAGCATCTTCCAACTTTTTTGGAGCATCTTCCTCTTGCACCGCATACCTTTTGGTCCACTCTTGGAACACATCACTAGTAGGCCATGAGTAGCCAACAATCTTTTTCTCTAACTTAAGTAACCTTTTCCAAGAGTTTCTTATTTTCCTCACCTCTGATTCCAAAAAACCGTAATGTGATTTTATCTTTTCTATCTCCTCAATTGTTTTAACAAATAGAGAGGTGTCATCTTTGTTAACAATTTCATTTACCATCAAAGACAAATTAGCTCCCATCTCATCAAGCCATACTTGTTTGTCCTTCAACTGATTTTGGCTGACAAAACCCCCAGGAAATAATTCAAATTTATGCTCAGTATATTCTTTCCTGTACAAGTTAGCTTTCCTCTCTACATTGGCTCTTCCTTCTACTAACTTGGTCAAACCTTTTTCCAACTCACATGTGGATTTGATAGCAACTTCAGATCCTGCTTCATCATAGGATGCACACATAAGTTCTAAATCCACTTCTCTTGGCATCCACTTATTGAAAATAGGCTCTAAAATAGCCTTGTCCTCATTTAACTCACACAGAGTGTCTAAAATTATTTTCATATTACTGTGCACAGTGGGGGCCTCTACTGTATCAGCAAAACTCAAAATGGTGGCCTTTACCTTCTCTTCATACTTACTTACAAACAAGGCTTGAGCCTGTTTCATTTTTTCCATCTCATGTTGAAAAGTCTCAGCAGGTTGAAAACCAAAAGGCATAGGAGAAGGGGGCAATTCTATAATAGGACTGGTAGGTGGAGGTCTTGCTGGAGAAGAAGAGATCACTAGGGTAGAGGATTGAGATGGAGAGTATTGAGGCTCATCAGTTTTAACTTCCTTCCCTACTCTTTGCCTTTTAGGGGAATCTTGAATATCAATGACATCTTCAATGGCCCTTTTTCCTCTTGAAGTGGAAGGCTCACTTGTCACTGGAATCATCATAGTATATTTAGATTTTTTATGCATCATATAATTACCAGGTTGGATAGCCTTAGCAAAGGTAGGCTTAGCTAAGACCAATTTAGCCCTATTAGGATCATTTTGCATTATAGCCTCCCTTTTTTCTTTCAAGGTTTGCATTAGGTATTCAAAATAAAGAATTAAGAATTTAACCTTCTCTTCAAAAGGGGTAAAACTAGAAAGAGGGTCATATCTAGAATCAAATTGATGAATAAAATCAAGTCCTCTTTTGTATGCAACCCACTTCTCCTTTCTTAATTCCTGCTCGTCTAAGCTGAATTCATTTCTAATTAAAACTTCAGGAAATTGAAATTGGTGAGGCCTACTTTTACATACTGCCCTCTTTCTGAACATGCCATTGAAGAAATCCTCAGGGTCTGCACACCTTGAAACTACAGTTGACAACATATATGGCTTAAGGAATTCTTCAAAGTATTTCTAGCCACCTTTGGTAATTACAAAATGATGGGCCATGGTAATAGTTGGAAAAATGGTCCCTTTACCCCTATTGGTCAGCTCGACCTCTTGTACTCCTCCAATCTGTCTCAACACTTCTGCAATTCCTATCTTCAATGGGACCTGATAGGGTAGTAGATATGGGGTTCCTCTGAAGCCATATACTCTGAAAATAGTAGAAACAAGGTACAAATACATGTCTCCCCAGTTGTGAACAATCTTGATATCTTCTGCAAACTCTTTAGGCCTAAGGAATTCTAAAAGAGCCTTAGGAATCCTAGGGTTTTCTGCACATAACAGAACTCTAATCTTAGATGCAAAGCATCTATCAAACTTCAGAAACCTAGCATCCTCTCTATCCCAAGATAGAACAGTGCTCCAAAGTTGCACAGGCATCTCCTCTTTATCTTTAACCTTGACCAAATCCATATCTTTTGCAAAATAATCAGCACCTTTGAACAAAAACATGTGCATTAACAGGGAGTACCATCCAAATGGCCTATCCACCTTACCATTTTTAATCCCTACAAGCCCTGCATGAATAACATTAGTGAGGTATGTGGCAAAATCAAATGTTATTGCCAGGGAAGGGTTTAGAATTTGGGCAATCATCAGCATATAATGGGTTGGCATATGTTTCTCAGCATCTTCTCCAAAGATCTGACATAGTGTCCAATACATACCCTTAGCTCTTAAAGTAAACAAATTCAATGAAAATGGTTCCATTGTACTGGGACCTACAACTGTTAACCCTCCTATTTTAACAAAGAATTCTCTCAATGGGCCACTCCTAGATGATCTCTTTGTGCATTGTAGACTTGAGCTAATGCTTCAAAATCAATAAGCTCAGGATAATTTGAAGCTTCACTAAGCTTGAAAACATTTCTAAACTCATCATCTTTGATTTCAACTAGGGCTGATCCCTTTATATTTTTGATACATCTGGCAGCATGGTCATAATTCTGTGCAATCAAGGTCAACAAATCTACATCCATGAACACACCAGGGACCACAAGCTTCCCCACATCCAGTTCCCAGATTCTATTCAAAGGGGCGGGGGCATGTCTTTGACTAAAACCAACTTAAAAAAAACTTAGACCCGATATCCCTATTTCGGGGTCCCTTAACCAATTTCCTTTGTCATACAGGCCATCCCCAATTTTCAAATGAGGATTTTTTGGTACTAACTCTTTGGCCCTAGCCCCGACATTAGTTGACATGGTTAACTGCTCTAGAAAGTCATCACAGATGTTTCTGTCCTGATAGTTCACCTTTCCTGTCAATTCCCATCTGGGTACTATTTTGAAAGTATGTAACTATGCCAATTATCAATCAAAGCAGTTGTTTAACAAACCAAAACCACAATTCAACAATTTTCAAGCAATGGGTAAGCAAAGAACAAGAAAACCTAATTTCGGCTTGAAGAATTCTGCTCTGCACCAACTTTCTCTACAACAACTTCTTTGAAATGATACCTTCATTTAATTGATGCGAGAGTATATACAACAATTGGGGTTCTTAACTATGACATTAACACCCCATGCTTCGGCCATCCCATAATGTCACATGCTTTGACCATCCCTTTAGAATTGAATTCATGAAAGAATTCAAAAATTTGACTCCAACGGGTCAAAACTATCCTGATTATTTTTTCTTTTCGCTCTTTCGCTATTTCACAGAGCATAAAACCCTTCCATGTTCATCTAGCGAAGTCACGCCAACCATCTGATCAGATAGAACTTGCACTGCTTTTACCTTTTGACTTTTCCTCATTCGGCAATGAGCTAAAATTCCTTTTGCTATTTTGTGAACAGTAACCATCGTGCACTTTAACCCAGCGAAACCGCTCTAGCCGTCCAGTCAGATAGAACTTGATTGGTCTTTATCATGTCCTGACTTGATAGTTTACCTCACTAACCACGCACCAAGCGGTTAAGGCTAACAGTCTTCACTGTTTTGCGAACGGTAACTGTTTTACTCCTTCGGGCTGCGAAAAAGTTTCACTATTGGATCCTCCTCAAGATACCCGCTCTTTAACTACTTTAATCTGGTAGATGTGGGCCCTCTAATTCAACACTATCCACCCTAGCATTCGATCTCCTAAGAAATCGATGTGGCAACTTCTTACTTGCCGAAAAACTTTTTAGTCTCCTCGAAACTCATATTCTCATCGAAATCTTTTTGTTGTCCACTGGGTTTCATGTCAAAGAGACTTTGGACTTCGGTGAATTCTTTTGTCCTCCCATCGAAACTCATATCCTTATCGATATCATTCATCGATGTAGTTTTCTTCTGTTTTATCAATATCACTTTTTCGATGAGAAATCTTCTTTCGGTGAATCTTCTTTATCTTGCATCGATGATATTGTTTCTTTGAAAGCCTTTTCTCATCGATGGGGGCCACCTCTGCTTTCTTCAATAGCTTTTGTTGGTGGGACCATCTCTTTCAGTGAGTCTTTTTGTACCGATAGTGTTATATCCTCGAAGACTTTTCCACTTTCAAAAAACTTCCGTGGGATCCACTTCTAAACTGCCACCTGTGCCTGACAGGTCACCTCTTCGTTGGCGGTATGATTCAATCTATCTGTTGGGCCCACCACCTGGTCGCCAAGTTTATTCTTTGATTTAATTAACCTCAAGGCCACGTGTGACTTTCTTATTTGCCACCTAAACCACCTTGATCGCTAATTGGACCGCAATGTCATTTCGCTACTTCGTGAAGGCTAAATCTCGAGCACCTTTTGGTCGTGAATCAACATGAGTCGTTGATCATTTTCTGAACCAACCACTCTTTACTCTTTGGAAAACCTGCCTACTTCTGGGACCCACCACTTTTCGCTATTTCACGGAGCGTAAAACTCGATCATCTGCATCCCACGAAACCACGCGATCCGTCCGATCAAAAGAGAAATGATCGGTCTTTAACTTTAGCTTTACTACCGCGTGGACCCACTTTCCTTTTCGCCATTTCACGATAGGTAACTTGTGATCATCTTCATCCCATGAAATAACACAGGCCATTAGATCTCAGGGACTTGCACTGCGTTTATTCCTTCTATTGACCACCTCACCCGAGCCTACCATCTTTTCGCTGCTTCGCAATAGGTAAACCACGAGCATCTCCCGACTATGAATCAACGCGGGCCGTTGGATCAACAAAGAGTTGCATGACACTTACAGGGCCCGATAAACATTAGAAAAAAGGCAAAGTAATAGGTGTATAAAATTTAAAATATTTAAGGGACCGCCTAGGTAAATAACAATGGGGGGACACTTCTCATGACAAACAGACCCATCACTTAAGTGGTAAAAAGTAACATAGAATTAGAACCAAGTTTTTACTTAGACAGTTTGAAGGTTAAAACTGAAAACCCTTAAACCTTCCCATTGGCTTACAACAAAACAGAGGTAACAAGGCCAATACCAGACTCAAAATTTCAACAAAATTAGCCAATTATGGACCGAGAACATCCATTTTTTAAAATAGTGATAACAGGACCATCTCTTTCGGTGAGTCTTTTTGCATTGATAGTGTTATATCCTCGAAGACCTTTTCTTGTCGATTAGAACCATCTCCACTTTCCTTTAAATCTTTTATCGATGGAGTTACTGTCTTTGATGAGTCCTTTCTGAAGTTGATCGACGTTTTCTTTCTTTGATGCCCCTTTTATATCGATGAGACATCGCTGGGTCTCATCAATACCATTTGAATCTTAGATACTTTGATAGAATGCTTTTAGACTTGTTCAATAACTTATGGGTTATTACAGTATCAATGAAAATGATGATTTCTTCCAAAGAGAGATGGCTTCTATGATTTAATTTCTCAAATCAAGATATTTTACTTAATTCAGATTTGGTGCTCAACAGAATAATTGCACTATCACCAATCTATCTTGAAGATTTGACTACTCTTTAGATTATGATTATGACTATCATGATATTTCATGAGACTGCTCTATCCCCATATGAAACCCTTTGTTCCCACAAATCAATGCTTTGAACTTGACTGCAACTTTATAGTGATCATTGTCTTTGTATAGTAAGCTTGCTACTTTCTCAACTTTTGATATATTGGAGGCTCCTAGGATGGTTTCTATCTTATAGTCACAATACCTTTCTATAATTTGTAGCTATTGTATGTTTATTTGTTTTCTATGTTTATTTATTTTCCACTCTTAACTCATAGTTCAACTGAATATGGTTCATCTTGGAATCAATGCACACTAGTTATAATCAAATTATAACCAGTCTCCATGGTTGCAAGACCTGAAGAAGGATTCTTATCATCAATTAGATGCATACTTTTGGGAATATAGAATGACAAGAAAATATATTAGAACCATATTTTTTGTTGAGTCATAATATGATGTGTTAATTTAGCTAAATAAGGGAGCCAATGTTGTATTAGGTTTAATTCCATGATGATAGTTGAAGCTTGTTAGAGATAGGGGATTTGTAGCAGTTGGCTTGTTAGGTTATGTCACAATCCTATGAAGGTCCTTGTAAATCATTAATGTCAATAGACATGAGACTGTTATGTAACGAATTGGATCAGCTAAACCCTAGAAGTTCTATAATCAATGAATCAAGTGACTCAAGTGTATGTTAATTATCTTATGATGGTCATTTATGACCGTTATTCTTAGTAGACATTAAGCAGTTCGCTAGATAGTTGGTTAGTAAACCAGTGAGTTAGTTGGCTCAAGTGTATGCCAGATGTGGAATATTACATGTGGTATCAGAGCAACCAAGTTCAACATTGAACCTCAGGTTTTCCACCTATAAACAAAACTATATACATATGCAAGTGCACCATGGTTGAGATAATATGCAGGCCCACTATATAGAAAACTATATTCACAAGTAAATCTTTTATTCAAATCCACAATATGAAACACAAAGTTTTACTGGAAGAACACAAGTAACCTTATCTCCTTGAGATAATATCACAAGCAACTGCCTACAGAAAGATGCAGTAATCCACAACATATACACAAGGGAAAGACAACTGATTATATTATGTATGTTCACAAAATGGTACAATAGTAAGCCTGAGGCTATATTCTACTTCTTCTCCAATGATCCTTATTGTTATAAAAGTTCCCTCATTTATATGAGGGTATACATTGTCACCAAGCATCGTGGCTTTTCAACACATAACTATTAATTAACACTTTTGTTAACAAACTGGAAGATAAACAAGTTCAGCATTCCTATGTATTCAATGTACTTATAATATTTATACATTAGAACATCATTGTTTAGTGTCCTCATGTCGCTTTCTGTCTGGAAATGATTGGATAGAATATGGTTAACACAAAGTGACAATTCTTTGTCCTGATCCAACTCTGCTACTGCTCGATTATTCTCATCAATGAACTCTTGTTTCCACTATTCGAATGATACTAACTCACCATTACTGTAAAAAGAGGGCACCCTAGGGGTATTCCCATCGTCCAACCTCTGAAGCTCTTTCCTTAATTGATTTGCCAATTCATCATGAGACTTCAAGTAAGCCTCGACTTCAATTTTCTCACCTGGATTGATCAGACTGCTATCATTCATCATGTCTCCCAACCGAGACCTGATCCTTTCATGCTCTTTCAAAGCTTTGACAGTTCTAGTGTATGTTTTCCAATAGATTTCTACAACTTGCATCATGCTTCTGAACCTATATTCAATGATCTCTAGAATCAACTTATCCATCTTTTGCTATACCTTTTCTACTTGCCAAGATGTCTTTTCGGCCCTGTTCCTCCAATACATAGCATCTGTCAAGGCATCCATGGCATCTCTGCTCACACCATATGTCATCCCTGTTTGACTGGTACCTATATCAATCTGAAGCAATCTTGCTTCCAGCCTCTATTTTTCTTCATCGGTTTTCTCATATAGGCTTTTGTATGTAGAATTTTCTCGGACCAGAAACTCTATCTGATCTTGGTTCAGTTTAGCGACATCCAAATTTAGTTTGGCAGATGTTCTAGGGTCAGTCTTTCCATCCTGCTGCACCATCAAATGTCCAAAAGCTTCTTCTGTATCAACCAATATAGGTCTTTTATCTTTGGGATAGATAGCCCACTGTAGAAGAGCCTTCTGATATGAATCATATCCTGATCCTCTAAAGAGTTTATCAATCTCTTTTGGCATCATTTTCCTTCTTGGGTCCTGTTTCTTGAGGAATCCATCAAACAACAAGGCAGAGTTCATGTCCCATCCAGAGTATAATAGCACACCAACTTCCTTAAGAAACTGTCTTCCCTTCTCAGGTGTCATTTCTCTCATCACAAGATCCATCTCCTCTTGTAACTTTTGAAGCTGTTGCTCTTCTTCACTATTTCTCATGTTATTCCTAATTTGAAATCCTTTATGTTGATAGAGGAATGCAGTGAACTCCTTGGAAGGAATGAAGTCACTATCAGCAATGAGATCCTCATGCTCTAGGAATCCGATGTCAGCCACTTCTCAGACATTTAGTTGTCATGTTGCCAAGTCTATCGGTGTATCCTCTTCATAACCAGGGGGGTAATCCTCTTGAGGAGTGAATGGAACGATGCCAGATGTGGAAGCCGGAGACATATGAGCCAAAGGCTTTGTATTCCTAATAGTATCAATGTAATCCCTAAAAACATGAGGCGAGACTCCCTCAAGTATTTCCAATTCATGCTTCACAAGTTTGTTGGCCAACTCCAAGGAGTCTTCAATCTTTTGTAGCACATTCTCATCCATTTTCCTTGTAAAAAGCTTCCATTTATAAGCCTGCATTGCTTTCTCAAACTTTATTCGCTTCACTTTGGCCTCTTCTCTGCCAATGTTCTTAATGAGATCATCTGGTAGGTAAGATTTATGCTCTCCAGCCTTCAGCTTTTGTGATGACCAATCTATCCTTATGTATCCTTCAAGATCAAAATTGGGCCTTGGATCCCCCATAGCCATGCCATAATAATTCAATTTTGTCTGCAACAGGCCATAAGTCTTTAAACCTTTCACAATAAAATCTGAAAATACTAACAACTCAGGTACAATTGATTATTTCCCATGGCTTGTCAGATGTTCTGTACTCACTATTGACAGTTGCCTCACAATTTCCAGACAAGCCACTCTATTAGGGACTGTAAGTGGTAGAAAGTATGGTCTCCCTTTGAACCCGTATACCCTGACTTGTGTGCAGTCTGAAAAACAATACCAATCTCCCCAATTGTGTTCAATTGAGGGATCTTCAGCGAAATCTTTTGGTCTTAGGAATCCTTGAACCTCTGGTGCAAGGGCATGATCACATGGGGATCCCAATAGTCTATATAATGGCTTGACAAATAAATCCTCAAAATGCCAATATTGATTATTCGCATACCTCTTGTCCCATGAAGAAACCCATAGTTGCATTGGTTTTCTCATCCCAACATTGTCATATGTCCTGACACATAACTCTTCTAGCCATAACCCTTCATCTTGGCCCACAACCAATAGCATATGTATAAGTAAGGAATAATGCTTGAAATGAACATTGATGACATGCCCCTTTAACTTTTCTAATCCATGCTTCAAAACCTCAACCAAATAAGCAGAAAAATCAAAGAAGCGGGGGTCCTTAGATTGCAAATCGGCACAAATGACAATGGCTGCAACATCCATCAAAGGATGGGATTTTATCCCTAGCACTTGGGCAACACAATAATAGGTATATTTGAAATATGGATGGAAAGAGTTGACATCATAGGGAGCTTTGTCATCCTGATCTAGTGGCATTAAGGACCTTGCATTCCTAGGTCTATGTATAGGGAGTCTCCACGTTTTGTAAATGTGCTCTAGGTTAAAATATTCACTTTTTAACTTCTTGAGGTCAATCAATTCTTCAAATCCCCAATCCAACTCGAACATAGTGTCAATAACCTCCTTTCTGATTGCAAGAATTGGTTCACCCATGTAGTTATATATGGTCCTAGTTTTAGGGTCATAATTGTTTGCGAATGCCTTCATGAGCTCCACACATTCATGAATACATTAGCCACAACTAGCCTTCCTAAGTTCAATTGCCATAAATTGTTGATAGGTTGAGGGGAAACTCTTCTATTGTACCCATATATGAATAATTCATATCCTCTCAATTCTATCCATATGTCTCCAAGATCCTCAAACCAGTCCTCCAGGCGTTCCTCATCAGCTCTAATCTTCTTAGACCTCAAACTAGATTATGGCCACTGGTCAATCAAGTCTTGGGCCAAAGAACGCCCTTCCCTTTTCTGTCTCTTAGGTTTTTCTTCTGCAGCAATAGGTTCTTTTCCCTTTCTGGTCTTATTAGTTTTAGATGATGATTCCATTTGAATTTTAAAAAAGAGGTCTATGTGCAAACAACTTACTTTGAATTATTGAGCTTTACCTGTGAATTCACCCAATTCCTGCTTTCAGTTCATCACCTGTGAATTCCTTAATGTTGATCCACTACTTATGGTGTATTTAATCAGTTAGTAATGGCAGTTTGGACAATGGTCACTCGGGCACATGTTTGAATTTAATGGCGATGTGACCTTCCATGGGATTTGTTTATGATTTTGGCGACAATCAATAATCATTTCGCTGAGGATATGTCTTTCAATCATTTGTTTCTTTAGTCCATCAATCTCTTTGTTTCTTTCGACAATAATTTTGTTTTGAATATTACTTCGATCAAGTATTTTTTCCCTTCATCGAAATACTGTATTCGGTCAGTATGGCTATCTCCTCATCAAAACATATATGATATCCATCGGGTCTTATGTTAAAGAAACCTTGGGCTTTGGTGTGCTCCTTTATTTTTCAATCGAAATACTTCTTTCATCGATATCACTATGCCCCGTCGTTGAATGAGTCAAGGAAATAATACTATCGGTGCAACATAAAAAGGACCCACCGAAAGGAGCGTTTTCATCGAAAGAATAATATCGATCCGAATTCAAAAGGTATCGATGAGACCCAGCGATGTCTCATCAATATAAAAGAGCCATCGAAGGAAGGAAATGCCGATAAATTCCAGAAAAGACTCACCGAAGATAATAACTTCATCGACAAAAGATATCGAAGAAAGTAGAGAGGGTCCTCATCGATGGGAAAAGTTCTTGAGGAAATAATACTATCGGTGCAACATAAAAAGGACCCACCGAAAGGAGCTTTTTCATGGAAAGAATAATATCGATCCGAATTAAAAAGGTATCGATGAGACCTAGCGAGGTCTCATCGATATAAAAGAGTGATCAAAGGAAGGAAACATAGATGAATTCCAGAAAGGACTCATCAAAGATAATAACTTCATTGACAAAAGATATAGAAGAAAGCAGAGAGGGTCTTCATTGACGGGAAAGGTTCTCGAGGAAATAATACTATTAGTGCAACATAAAAAGGACCCACCAAAAGGAGTGTTTTCATCGAAAGAATAATATCAATCCGACAAAAGGAAGCTATATTGATAAAAGATATCGATGAGGATATAGGTTTCGAGTAGGTTAAAAGGCATGTTCTTGATATGCATGGTTTTGCCGATGTAACTTTATCGATGAGATAATAGACTCATTCATCAATGGGGCATAGTGATATCGATGAAAGAAGTTTTATGATGGAAAAATAAAGGAGCACACCGGATCGATGAGACCCAATGATGTCTCATTGATATAAAAGAGCCATCGAAGGAACGAAACACCAACATCGATAATAATTATTTGTTTTTGATAAAAATTATCATCGTCGGAATTACGACGACTACCAAGCTTTCGACCGACGATGTAATCGACGGACATACAACGTCGACAGAGTCCATTGGATTGTCGTATTTCTGATGGGTATGGCATCATCGACCAATCCAACACCGAGTTTTTGATGGTTGATTTTGTCAGCACTCCGACAAAAATTCATCGCAAATCTGACAAACGGCCATCGGAAGTCAGCTCCCAATGTACTAGTGATGTATCCCTATTCTTCTATTTTGTTCCCTTAATGTCTACTTGGGGACGATGCAAAGAATTGAAATATTTTCTTGGTCTCTGTCATGTTGACTCAAAAGACATCCTCTCTTCCCTTTCTTCTAAGGTAGTTTCCTTCTTTGGGGAATGAAGATTATTATATGCATATACATACATGATATACATGAATTATCATACAACATACTGACCTCGAGTAAAGCGACACTACCTCATGTTTTGTGTTCATTATCCTTGGATTTATTCCTCGATTGGGGGCTAAATCCTTGCGATAACATGCTCCTTCCTTCTATCTCTTGAGTGTATCCTACCTTAAATAAATCTCTCCCAATAAGGCACATGCGATCGCTTTAATGTTGGGGCATACACTCTTCTCATATTTTCCTTCTTGTGATACTTAGAATTACTTAGTGAACT
The DNA here is from genome assembly GCF_030272615.1 of Cryptomeria japonica. Lineage (NCBI taxonomy): Eukaryota > Viridiplantae > Streptophyta > Pinopsida > Cupressales > Cupressaceae > Cryptomeria > Cryptomeria japonica. The sequence continues at coordinate 90,533,364 of NC_081407.1, read as the reverse complement.
TTGTTTTACTTTGCAATCTTTGTATCCTTTCTTTCATGACTCATAGTGAAGGGAACTTTGCTACTTGCAGTCTTGGTTCTCCCCTTGTCAATCTTCCCTTTTACGTGGTCAATCAAAGTCATAAGATCCTAAGTCCACTGGGGGCTTGGTGCATCTTGCCTCGATGTGGTGAAAGTATTTCAATTTTGTTTCCTTATACTTTACCAACAGTATTGGCATACACTTATACTCCCGCTAAACTGGGAACTAAATGTAGTGTCATAAAATTATGACCCTAGCAATTTATGACTGCATTAGGATCCTCAAGCATGCGAACTTGAATCCTCTAGCATGCGAACTCGAATCCTCTAGCCTGATCGTAGGATAGAGAGTGCTCAACTTGCGAAAACAACTTCTTCCTTGGCCTCTGCATCACCTCGACTGTATTCTATTGTGGCGAAAGGGGTAGGATAGGGGCGTGGCACCACTATCCCCCCTTGGATAGGAGTGTGGCGCCCTTGTCCCTACCCTATTTTAGGGCATGACCCTTCCTAGAGCATGTCTTGTGGGTTGTGCCTCAAGTGGGAAACCTCCCTGATGTCGGCCCATGACGAAATTAAAATCCACAAACATGTATTTAAGGGGGCATTCGCTCTCTTATTTGGATAAATTGGATGGGTGGAAAATTTACAAGCGATCAAGCATTCAAGAGAATTCAAGCATTCTTTTCCAGCATTGAGCATTCTCAAGTCTCCCTTCAAGGCTAGGTGTTGCATTCAAGTCAAGGATCCAACCATTGAAGAGAAGATTGGTTCCAACATACAATTACGCACAATCATTTCTATCAACATTGCTACTACAACCTCCCTTGAGGTGACTTATAATTTAGTCTTTCATTTACATCTAGTTGCAAGTAGTTTCTTTCATTACTTGGTTAATTCTAAAACTGGGGTTTGACCTAAAGGCAAACCCCCAATCCCAACCCCTTTTCCTTGTTGGCATATGTACACTCCAATGAGACATTGTAGGTGATTGAAGGTTTTGTCATTGATGGCAACCTTACAATCCTATGGCACCAGCAAGGCATTACACTACACTGGCACTAGCAAGATCAGACTCTACACCAGCAGAGAAAGGAAGCATACCGGCATGGAGGCCGACAAGATTTTTGTTATATTATATTTTGTTTATTATTGTAAAATCTTTGTAAGCTGGCTTGGCATCATTATAAAATGACTCTTATATAAGAGAGATCATTGTAGAACATTTAAATGTAAGAAGGAAGTAAGATAGAAGATCATTTTAGGCGAAATAAGGCAAACCTATTATGTGAATTATAGTTTAAGGATTTATGTAAGAAGTAGAGCAGAAACCGGTACTGGATCTGTCATTATAGATGCTATTTTGAAGCAGTACAAGATACTAGATTTGTATAATCCATCATTGTAAGTCAATGAGACTTCCCATTGAGCAGTGAGCTCTAGGCAGTTGGCCTTCCTACATGTGCAGACCCCTCTTGTAAGTAATATTCTCTTATTGGCCAATAAGTGAATATTGTGGGTCACAAATCCCACCGAGGTTTTTCCCACACCGGGTTTCCTCATTAACTCATTGTGTTATGGTTTGTTTTTCATGTGGTTGTTTTAATTCTATTTATTGCATTATTTCTTGTATACCGGTACACTATTATAATATTCTCTACATGTTTTAAGTTAAGAAATTCTATTCACTGGTTAGATACTGATTCACCCCCCCTCTCAGTATCTGTGGGAATCCTAACAATTGGTATCAAAGCTTGGTCCTCTATTTTCAGAAGCCTAACAGCTTGAGGAAGATCTTGACACCGGTAGATATGGAAAATCTAATGAAGCAACTAGAAGCATCTCTTTCAGACTATGATGCAGAGAAATTGAAAAATATCAAATTAGAAGATGATCTAAAAGTAGCCCAGGATATCATTCAGGCACTTCAAGAAAATCTTACCATTTCAAGAAACAAGAGAAGAGAACTTTGTGAAAAGATGCAAAATGAGAATGATGAAAAGGAATCACTTAATGATCAGATAAGCAAGTTGAAACTGGAGAACATGACAATAAAGAATGAGATGCAGGATATGACTATGAGATTTTGTAAAGAAATTGAAGATAGAAAGAAGAATGAAGAAGATTTCACTAGAAGACTAAGTGATGCTGCAAATGAAAACACAAGACTTAGTTATGAAAATAATTTATTAAAGACAGATCTGATGCACACTCAGAATGACTCCAATGAACTGATGAGGTAGAAAGAAGTATTAGAAAGAGAACTAGATACTGCAAATCTAACATAAAGAAAAATTCAAGAAAAGCTCAGAGGAACTTGGTAACTTGCTAAAAAATCAAAAACCTAAAGGTGACACTTTTGGAATTGGCTTTGAAGTTGGTGAAAGCTTTGAAACTGCAAACACATAGGATCATAGCAAACTGGTAAGGCAACCTAATGCTTATAAATTCAATGGAAAATGCTTTAACTGTAATAAGTATGGTCATAGAGAAAATGAATGTAGATCTATAAATTATCAGAATATCAACACACCCACCGATCAATGTTCAAAATGCAACAAAGTTAGTCACAACTCTGAAAATTGCAGAATGAATGTGAGAAGTTATGTTTGTGGAAGATTTGGACACCTATCTAGTCAATGTAGAACACAAACCAACATAGGTTATGGGAAAGCTATTCAAAAGAATAACGTGACTTGTTATGCATGTAACAATATTGGACATATTGCAAAATTTTGTAGAAGCAAAGGATCACCGACAGACAACAAAAGTTATAGCTTGAAAGAGAAAGAAAAAGTTGAAGAGGTAAAACAAGAATTCTCAAAACAATGGATTAGAAAAGCTGATATAAATGTTGGGAATACTCCTCCACCGGTAGAACCAATCAATACTCCACTGGCATAATAGAGTATTACTCCACTGGCAGAACATAGTAGTGCTCCACCGGCAGGAAGTTCTTCATCAAATTGAAGAAAGTTTCCTTGAGGGTTTGGCAATCTAAGGACACACGTGCTATAATTCCCTCGGTTAATGGTGAGAAGTTGGTAATTACTTCTATACCAGCAGACAATGTTAAGTGAATACCTAACCGACATGCATTAAATGTGGTAGATGGAAAAATAAATATTAAAAAATTTGTGGTTTTGGCTCCATTTCATTTCATCGTGATTTCAAACATTCGTACAACGCGAAATTTGCAGAGCTAAGAGATTTCAAGCAAAGAGGTGAAGCACTTCAAGCAATCAATCCATCCAAAGGTAGAGAAAGGTATTTATCATCATGGTATCCACCTCTGCACTTGAATATATAGCAAACCCTACTGTAGTCAAGGCTATAAAATGCCCTAGGCCCGTATTTCAACTAGTTCCCAAGGTAGCAAAGAAAGATGACAATATAGGTGCTTTTTCCCAAATTCCAAAGGGAGTTGTTTTCACAGAGGATCCCCAAATATATATTCATTACAACATAGAGGAATTAGGAGATGAAGAGGTCAAAACAATGTATAAATCTGTCATATGTGATAATTCCTGAAATGTAAAACAGGAACATAAAATCATTGAAACCCTAGGATTTACTGAAATCCTCTACATTCCTGAATTTCCCAAGAATGTGATTAGGATAGTCTTAAGCAAGGTACATGGTGAATTTTTCTGGTTAGATACAATTCACAAAATTGCCAAGGAAGCTGTGAAAGCTGTCACAGGGTTACCATCCACCGGTAAAAGACCAGACAAGACTAAGAAGGTCTCAAATGACCTACTAACTAAACTAGCTGGTGCAACATCAGACAGAAGGTCCTTGAGGGTAAATGATGTAACAGATACAAATGTGAGATTTGTTAGCATGATTTTAGGGTATAAAGCTACTCATGCAAATAGACTCAACTTGTCTCAAGTTTATGCATTAAGAGTGCTTATGACATGATTACAGACAATGTGAAAATTGACATATGTGAATGGTTAAAAGATGAGTTAATTGACAACTTAGGCAAGATAAAGAAAGATAAGAAAGGAACTTTTAGGTTTGGTAATCTGCTTGTATGCTTGATGCTACACATAACCAAACAGGTTCTCGGTATAGGCTATAAAGAACTTGGATTTGATATACCGGTAGGAAAACAGTTAACAGAACTATTGAATAACATGGGTGAAGACAAGGAAAATAAAATTCATGACTACTTTCAATTACTTAAGGCCAAAATGAAGAAGAGAATCAGATTGTCATAGAAGATTGTTGACAAATACAAGGATGATATATGTTTTGTAATAAAAAAGGATGAGATCTGGATGGAAGTAGTCATCCCAAGAACAATCTGGGTAATAGAGATGTGTTATGAGACAGATGATCATATAATTGAAACTTATGCTAAAGCACTTCTGGAAGCACCAAATGAACCAAAGGAAGAAGTATTTGGTAGTGCTGAGACCATAGAAAGTCAAATTCAATCTAAGAAGAGAGTGAAAAAGGTTGAAGCAGTTGTGAGAAGAGGTTCTAGACAGGCTAAGGATATTAAAAAATATGTATTGAAACAAACCGGTATCACTGAGGATGAGTCAGGAACTCTACAGCCCGAAACTCACCTATCACCAATAGGTACTGTTTATGGTGAAAATGGATAACAATAATAATGATATTGAAAGGCTAAATGAATTCAACCACAAACCCCTAGACATGGCAATTTTAGGTGTCTACAGCTACTTCTTTAGAGAATGACATGCCTGCAACTTTCAAAAGAGTTGTAAGGAAAAGAGATCCTTCCCCGGCAACCACACCCTCACCTAGGAGAACTAGACAGAAACAACAAGTAGTAAGATCTCTGATTAAGAAAACTACACCAAAGAAGAAGCTGACACCAAAGAAGAAGAAGAAGACAAAACAAAACATGGCCCCTCTTGACATATTGCTAAATGAAATTATAGAGGAAGGGAAACTAAAGAATATAAAGAAATTGTACGACACTCTTACAGTAGATGAAAAAGAACAAGTGGAAAACAGTGTTATTTTGCACATGGACATGTGTAAGAAATTTTTGATGGAAGTGATAGATGAAGTACCAGATGAACTATTCAAAAGACTGGAAGCAAGAAGACAAGTTGTTATAGAGATTGATAAGAAAATCAAAATTGAAAATTTACTAGATGTTTACCTAGTAAACTCACCTAAGGAGATAGATGATTTAATTGCAGAAGCCAACTGGTCAGTATTCTCTACTGCACACTGACATATTGCTTTAATGGTTGGAAGAGTTAATGAGGTAATTGAAGAAACAAAAAATGCATGGGATATATTCCTAGTTGAAAAAGAAAAAAAGGAAGAGTACATGAGCCACAAACCTATAAAGGTATACCAGAAGGAGAGAGACAAGGGTAAAGGAAAGGTTGGTGGACCTCCGAGCATCAAAGTTAAAGATAACTTATCCCCACCGCCTCAAATTGTATCACCGGTAACAACAACTACAAAAGATCAACTGGCAGTTGAAAGTATGGATGTAGAGGATGTCAATCCTAATCTTGAAGTCTTATACACATTGGATGTTGATACACAAAAGATCAACATTGTGGTAGATAAAGATACAACTGGTAAGATAGACATGGCTAGTGAGCCACCGGTAACTGAGCAAACTGATCAAACACAAGAGAAACCAGAAGATGATAACATAGAGCAACAAACAGAGAAACAAGAAGAGCAAAAGGCTTCAGAACAGGAACAGGTACAAGAATAGAGTCATGAGGAAACAGTACAACCGGCAATAGGAGAAGTACACAAACCATTGCTTAAGGAAATACAAACACAAATAGACCTACCAGAGGTCACAACAAGCTTGGTTACTTCCTCCACTGGTGGAATTCAGAATGTTGGTTCCTCCTCAACAGGCCACAAATCAACAAATGTAACTGAAGTACTCTTCGATTCAATCAAAAGGATAACAGATTGTAGTTCATAGGCTTATAAAGCTATAGATGACACAATCCCAATTTTGAAGGTAATAGCTCCTAACTGTAACATAGACAATAAGGATTCTTTAAAATAACTGGATACTTTGTGTAAATACATCACTAAGAACACAATGACTATTGAGCAAATAAAGGAAGAGACTTTGAAGAATTAGGTAGAAATTGAAAAGCAAAAATTCTTTGAAGATCAGATAAAGAAGTGTACTAGAGAATTTGACACACTTCTATCGGAACTGTGCAACTTATTTAAAGGAATGTAAAACTCTGTATAAAGATACTTGCAAAACAAACTTTTTGACAATAGACATAGATAAGAAGATGAGCAAGGTACAGGATGAAATCAATAAACTTGCAGACAGTTTTGTTAACTCACCTGATACATTATCAGTTTTTTAATAGAAGATAACAACTTTTGAGGAAGAGTTACTTAAGCTAGGAAGAGAAAAGGAGAGAATAG